>NW_027492120.1:600000-781815 GCF_021521415.1 Bidens hawaiensis | reverse complement strand
ACCTACGAACGAACAACCAACTATGCTATAATGATTCCAACGCCTCTTTGTGTATGGGTAATCATTCTATTCGAGTATACATGGGTATAGGCATGTAACGGATGTAAGGATAACATAGGGAGTTGCAAGGTTCAAGGTAATCGTGCAACCCATGTTGCCTTCAAATATTATAAATTACTATTATGGGAAACTCTATCACTTGCTCAGTCAATGTCCTAAGGCGTTCTAAGTTCGCTAAAATCGGTAATTCTCGATCTGGAGGTGGTATGTCTCATATGTTGAGAGTGCGAAATACACATATATATTTCTATATATTATTTTTATCTGATCATTTATTATCAAATTTTTTTTTTTACCTTAAAGGAATAAGAATGGGTTCAGGTACAGGTCCGTCCGTACGTGAGGGTCGGCGGTTCGGGTGAACATAGGGGGTTATTAGGATATACGGTACCGGTGTTGGTAGGGTAAGGGATTTATCAATTTTGGTTGGGATTGACGGTTACTAGATATTTCTGGTTAATGTCAAACGGGAGATCTAACTTGGTACTATCATAACTATGGCCCGATAAGTCATACTTATCATCAACCGATGCTCTAGAAATTTCAGCATCCTCGGTACTTTTATTATTTCATCCCCCGGTTCCTTATCCGAGTCCTATTTCTCAATACATGTACCCACAAGATATGTACATATATATATATATATACACATTAGCACGCATAAATAATATTATATACTTTACACATATGTTGCCATTTTTACCTATTAATATACCCCGTGATTTCCGCTGAATTCCCTCGTGCGGACAAGTCTGTTATTATGTTCCGGACCATAATAACTCACTTGTCCATCCAAGTTCATCCAGATCTCGTCACTATAAATTATTAGTTGATATTCAGATCCTATAGTACTTGATCTACTGGTTACATTTTAGGTATCTTTTAAAGACATCCTAATTCTTTATAACCAATGGCTCTGATACCAACATCTGTAACACCCCGTAACCGCAGCGGAAACGTAACCGGGGCGCCACAGACACCTCTGATATCAACCACATTGTTTATAAAGAAAACTGAATACATTAATATACTTCAAATTACATTATTTCATATTTCATTAACGTCTAGGTGATACACACATCATACAATACGATACATAATTCTATTTAATCTAACGTATCATAACATCCTGCACGCAAATCTTACACACATCAAGCACATAGCACGTAAGCAATCACTTCATCTTAATTGTACCTGAAAAGCATGTGAGAAAACGGGTCAACTACGAATAGTTGGTGAGTTTCACAATTCGAGTAAACCATGATAAATCATTATCAAAATATAATATTATCGATGTAATTATGCTGAGCCCACAAGTGAAACCTCTGACTATCACACACAACCCCCGTGACATATCCCCCGCCCACGGACCTTCCCCAAACCGCTATGTCTAACATTACATAGCAAAATAAATAACAACAAAATAGACATGTGCAACTGGCTGGGAAACATCAGCAAATCCATGCCGGACCAATTGGGTTTGTCAGACCAATAGTACTATCCACACTCTACCGGCTTTCAGTTAATCACTCGTGTTCTGGGGCCTTAAAATGTTAGCAACTCAGACAATTACCATTTTAGTACATTTCCGTACGATTCCCGTACAATAAAATATATGTAAATACACGCAAATCCATGCGTTCAGTATGTACTTAAACATTTCAGTAGTAACATGCTTCCGCCCCGAGAAAGTATTTAAAAACAATTCAGAAAAAGGGGCTCGTGAAACTCACCTTAGCACATGCAAGCAGGTAACAACAATCATTATCAGTTAACACGTCCAATCTGTAATATGATCCCTACGATCGTTATTATACAATTATTGTTTTTATAATCTTTAACCGTGTTAACCGATACATCTGGGGACACTGTTAACCCAGTACTGTATCCGTTCCGGGGGCAATGTTAACCCAGAAACACTTCTAGGGACATCTGGGAACACTGTTAACCCAGTACTGTACCCATTCCGGGGACAATGTTAACCCAGAAACACTTCTCCGGACTCAGATTGTAATATCGTTTAGAGTTCTATAGTCAAATTTACTATTAGTTTGTTTTCCCCGTTTTGCATGCCTAGCAAGTTTATCCGTTTTTACGTTTCAAAATGAATTTGGTCACACACGACCCGAAAGTAGTTGTTGATTGATAATTTATTTAATGTTGTGAAATTAGAGCTCGGTTTAATGGCCCCGATTGGCCGCGGGACCCGTTTCCGTCTTTAGTGCACCGGAAACTGTTAAATCGTTTAAAATTACCCAAATCATCCGAATTATTTTCGGATGATTTTTTTTACTTGTTTAACTCAGTTATATGAAAATAGTTCATTTTTAGGGTTTTTATCCACCAGTCAGCTCGTCTATCCGAACTTTGCTGGTTTACGCGTTTTATGTTATAAAAGTTTACTTTTATTCCAAATAAATATCCGTTCATCCTCGGATCTTGAGATTTTGCACAAATAACATTTTGGCAGTGGGGAAATTTATAAAAATATTTTCATAATTAATTTTTATATTTAAAATTTATTTATCTATTTTAAACACCATTTAAACACTAAATATGTCGTAAATACCAAACGACCTTAGAAAAATCCCAAATTTTTCCTGGATTTCCCCTGCCATCTCCATAGTCCCCTGTAATATTTCCAGAACCAAAATCACTTATTACATGCCATTTTCACTAAAACCGAGCTAGAAAACCCTAGAACTCGTTTAACCGAAAAGCCTACATAGACTTCTCCAAAGGCCCTAAAATTTTGTGTGTGACTTATACATGTTATTAAAAGCTTATCTGTAATTTTCCAGAATTGTTCATGATATTTAACTAATTTTCACCATTTTTAGCCAAAACTGAGCATTAAATTCACCAAATATTCATCCTTTGTCCAAAAATTACCAAAAATTCACAGAACTCATATTTTCATGTGTTTAACACCTCTGTCAAATGTCGTGACCTAACTCTAAACCATCAACAATCTGTCCAAAAACTCCAAAACCGAACATAAACCGAATATACCTTTCGTTTTCCGCCACTACAAGATACAAACTCGTCTTTCCGCCTTATCTATCACTAAATACAGAACCTACAACCAACATACCACAATTCCAAGCAAGTTACACTCACGATTAAGCCTCTTACACTATAGTTTCGGTTATTGTTCCAAAACTAAAGTTTAAACCGTAAAAATTCGTTCTTGGTTCGTTTAACTCCTTTCTTGGACCAAGATCCCTTGTATAACCCGTATACATCACTTGATCATGCAAGAATCAGTTTTCATATTTGAAACCTCATTTTCTTGCAAATAAACTCAAGAAACGAAGATGGAAACGTAAATAACTCGACTTTTTACCTCGGTTTTCTTGCTAAAATCTCGGTTTTTAGCTCTTGAAGTTGAGAGAAAATGATGAATGTTGAATGGTTTGATGAAAAAAGAAATGGGAGGCTAGGGGGGAAACCCCCAATCCGATCGGAATTCATAAGGGGGGTGGGGTGGTACCCACCTCTCCATTCTTAGCCACATGTTTGGATTCTCGAAATCCTGATAATGTTGTGGATAATCTGGTTCAGTTCGTTTTTCGGTTAAATGTCTAATTCGGCTTAACACGAGGCTAAAACGGTCGTTTTCAGCTTAAAAATGAAATTTATATAAAACCGATTTAAAAATTTTAAAAACTTAAACCATGACATTTATTAACTTAAAACATCATATTATTAACAATTGTGCATCTTTTTCGGCTTAATCGATCGTCTCTTGCTCGGTTTGGTATTAAAGGTTTCGTTTAATGTACCGACGTACCATTAAATCGAAATTCTTTTTCTGTGCCGTACTTTACTTATCCTGAAGCATTAATGCTTCGTAAAATCACTAAATATTATAGATATCGTCTATAATTAAACCCTCGATCCGTTCGGGTTTCAATAACTATCGATCGATTAATCGCATATTCAATACGATGAATTATATATTCACGTACAATCAATACAGTGAACCATGTATTCTCGTATAATTACTATGGTAATTCATGTACCCGACATTAAATATAACCTAACTATTGTCTACCGGTTAGGGTATACCTGGTTTAGTCGGAATCGTTACACTCATTCTCAAGCTCAGTTATTTTAGAACGATGTTTCAAGATTTCCTGAAACTTTTGGTCATTAATGGTCATTTTCACAGATAACTCGGCTTTGAGATCATGATTACTTGTCAACAATGCTTCAATCTTTTCTCGAGATTTCATTTGAGACTCAAGAGATTGTTGATAAGTGTCCTTAAGAGAAGCAATTTCTCTTATAAGATTATCATTTTGATTTTTCAAAGCTTCTAACTTAGAGTTATTAGATTCACAGTCAACACATGATGCTTTAACAAATGAAGTAGAAGAGATAGAATTACTAACCTCATTGATCTTAGCCATGCAAGCAAACATTGATTCAGAAGACTTGTCGCAAGAATCATCAGAATCAGATCCAGAATCATTATCTGAAGACATCACACTAGCAGTAGCATCTTGACAATCTTCATGTAACCCAAACATAGCTAAATTTGCTTGAACATCATTGCACAATAGCCTTTGAGACCAATCAGTTCCATCTGCTAACATCGCTTGTGTTGTAGAAGTAGACGGTTTCTTTTCAGCATAACTTCCTCGTGGTGAAGAAGCGTTTTGACTTTGACCACGAGGTACAGTGTATTCTTTTCTTGGTTTGTCGCATTCCTTCGCGAAATGACCGAATTCTTGACAATTATAACACTTCACCTTCAATTTGTCAAAACCCAACTTCTTGTTTAACGCTGGAAGATCTTTTCCAGTTCTCTGCATGAATCTTTTAACTTTACGAACGATCATGGCCATATTCCATTTTAAATCCATGATCTCTAAATCATCCGGATCTATTTGATCACAATCCTCATCTGTTAACTCACTCGTGGCAATTTTACTACTCACCAGGTTTTCAAATGAAGACATAAATGTCGTCAGAAAAGCAAAGTTTTGCTCAGCTTCCTTCATATTCACACTAGGAGGTGTAGCAAATGGATTAGTACTAGTAGAACTTCCAGAACCACCTGAATTACCAGCAGAGTAGAAAAAAACTTTTGGATCATTAAATAAAGCAGATTCTTTTTCACTTGCGGCATGAGTAAGAAAAGCAGTGATAGGTGAGATTGTTGAACTCAGATGCATACTTCCACCATAGAAAGCCGGATCTTGATTTTCTTTTGAAGACTTTTGACACTTAAGATCATATTCTCTTGCTTCGATCTTTTATAGGAATTCAAGTGTTGTCAAATCTTCATTCAGAAAATAATCATTCTCTTTCAAAACCATGAGAAATGTTGAATAGGAACTAGGAAGCACACTCTTGATAGTGTTAATTTTATCTCTTTCAGAAATTTCCATTCTCATTTTATCCATTTCAGCAATCAAATGACTAAATCTGGTAGTCATTTCTTCAACTGTTTCTCCTTTTAATAAACTAATGTTTCGAAATTGAAACTTGAGCATCACTTTCTTACTCTCAGCTGTGTTTCCCATGCTTCTCATACGCAGATGTTGAAACAAAGATGAACATCTCTTGATACTTCCAACTTGATGAAAAATATTCTCTGGTAAAGCCATAGTCAATGTAGAATATGCTTTTATCTCAATTTCTAAAGCTTTCTTCTCTTCTTGTGAGTATTGAGAGACAACTTTAGGAGTATACCCAGCTGTATCATCACCAATCATTGGTGCAACATAAACCTCATCCAGACAATATGAACAGTCAGGATGAACCGATCCTAAATGTGCACGAAACCGAGGTTCCCATTTGGCGAAGTCACTGAATTTCATCAATCTTGGACATTTAGAATGTGAACCAATCTCGGTATCAAGTTGCAACATATGTTGCATCAACATATTTTGAGACGCCAATGCACACATACCAGCCATCTTTGAAAATAAACAAATAATAAAATATCTTATCGAATCAGTGAACAGTAGTAGCAAATGGTGAACAGTTGTAACGAACGGTGATTAGTTAACGAACTGTGAACAGTTGTAACGAATTGAGACTTAACTAATCAAGTCTTAACGAATAAGGAAAATTGGTTAACGAATCAAAAGTCAACTAAGCGAGTCAACCTTAACGAATCACAACTAAGTTTAACGAATCACCCAAATGGCGAAACAGATAACGAATGTGATAAAGGCTTAACGAATCACAAGTCAACTTAACGAATTGACAAAACGAATTGACCAAGTCAACTTAACGAATTGATCAAGCGAATTGACCAAGTCAACGTAACGAATTATTAAGGAATGCTTAGCGAATTAAGATAACGAATCAGCTACAGTTGATAACGAATCAACACTATAGCGAATTATAATATAACGAATCAGGTTGTTACAACCGTTTGTAACAAACTTGATTCCTTTTTGCCACGTGGCAAAAAGTTGTTAAAGCACAAATTCCAAGACTAACACGTGTCAAACGAATCAGTTATCTAGTTAACGAACTAGATAACACGAATTAATTAACTCACACGAATCAGTTAACGAACTGATTAACGAATGGCACAAGTTGATAGCGAATCAAGTTAAAGACTTAGCGAATCGCTTGAAACTTTATAGCGAATTGCCATCATCTTCAAATCTTCAAATATTCAAGAACAAATTTCTAGAAATATGAAGTTCAAACCCAGAAATACATCAATTCCAGATCTGTATTACACACTCAATTGTCAACCAAAACTAACAAATAATATACCAAAATGCTCGTAATCACAAAACGAATTCAATCCAGCATAACTCGTAACCGATTAACACCATACACGAATCAATTTTAACGAAAACCACTCCCCTGTTCACGGACTCAAACCGAAAACCAATACACATCACAAATCCAATTCACAATTCAATTCCACACAATTGAACCTCAATTATACCTTAATTAAACCAAAATCACTCTAATTCATCCATATTCAATCCCGAAACAACCCAAATTGTTTCAAATTCAATCCAAACAGAAAAATAACACAAAACTATAATAATAACAATCATAACCAAGTGAATTGAGCCCCGAAAGCTCTGATACCACTTGTTTGATCCCCTGACTTACACTCGTTCTAATCAATAACTCAGATCTAATCCAGATCTATATGTTGATATTAATTAAACGGATCTAACTCTTTCTATACCTTAGTTTGATTGTTATGTAATATATATTATCAATAATATTAATCGTGAAGCTTGTGAGAGAGAGAGAATACTTTAACTTATTTCAGAATAATATTAGTTCTCTAAAAAAACTTCTTTTTTTTTACAAGTGAACAGTGGTTCACTATATATAGAAGACGATCTGGTTCGCTAACATCCCCTAGCGAACCAGCTTCCCCTTCGTTAAATAACTTAATTAACTTAACGAACCACCCCCTGATTCGTTAACATCCCCTAACGAATCAGGAGAGAATACATTATAAAGTCCTAGTTCGCTAACATTCCTAGCGAACTAGACTTAACCTTAAAGAACTAGTCTTAGTTTGCTAACATTCCTAGCGAACTAGACATGACATAACGAATTAGATAAACAAACATTAAATATTACATTAAAATAATCAAATAAACATTTAACGATAATTACAAAGACTCGAGACGCAAAACCGTGCACTAACAGGTATAACTTCTAGTATGAGTTGGGGGATACTTATGCTAGTTGCAGGTTTGATTGTGGACTTGATATGTGATATACCATGATGTGTCAACTTTATTATTATGTGTCTTAAACTCACGAGCTCACCAACATTATGTTGACGTATTTTAGTATGTACTTTTCAGGTAACTTAGCCATTGGGAAAGGAAATGAGGTTATGCCTTAGTCACCTTAGTGAACCGTAGAAGCCTTGGATTTCAAGAATAAAGTAATGTAGTCATGGAAGACTACTTGATAAATAAAGATGTAATCATTAGATAACATCCTAGACTAATTAATGGTGCTATGCATCTAAGACAATTTATGGGTCATGGTTGACCCGTTTGTTGTAGTTGTATCTTTGAATTTGCAAACTCTTAGCATGTTATGAATTTCCTTTTAAGTTTCTTCGTTTTTCCACTGCTCATGGTTGATACCAGTCGGTCACAACTAGCCCCCCTGGGTCTGGTGTGATAAAACAAGCTCAAACCATAAAACTAGGGCCAACAGAAGAGATGGGGAACTGGGCTGGGTTGTTTTATTATTATTAATATTTAAATAATTTACATATCAAGCCCTTGAACTTTGAATACCTTTATAATATGTTTTTAAACTTAATTTACACTTTAAACCTTGAACTTTATAACTATACATAATTAGATTAAACATGTTATATCTTAATATATTTGGATTGCTTACGTTTTATACTCGATATATTTAAACTTTGATTATTTGATAGACTTTATAGCTTGGAGATCCGTTATTTGAACTAAACGGATAGAAAATGAACGAATAATAACTATAAATCATCGTAATTAATATTAAATGATAAATCACAAACACGAATTTATTGAAACGACATAACGGGTCGGTTTAATGAATACAAATACAAAAATACGAATAAAAATTGACAAATGTCACATAAGGATTAAGTGTTTGGATGGTGGTATAGTGGCGGTTTATGGTATTAAGGAAAGTTCAAGGCTTGATGTCATTTTGATGATAAAAGCTGAAGGTTTGTTAGGACGAGCATGCAATGCCTACTTGGCGTATGTTGTCGAAGCTATGGTCGAGATGAAATAAGTGAAAGATGTTCCTATAGTGTGTGACTATCCAGAAGTGTTCCCATAGGACCTTCCAGGGTTATCACCGGAACAAAGAGTAGAATTCTATATAGAAGTAATACCAGGAGCACAACCCGTCGCGAAGGTGCCTTACCGTCTGGCACCGTCCGAGATTAAAGAGATAATGTCCCAACTGCAAGAAGTCCTCGATGTAGGTGTTTTAATGCCAAGTGTTTCCCTGCAAAGTGTACCGGTGTTGTTCGTAAATAAGAAAGACGGAAGTATGAGAGTTTGTATAAATTACCGCGAGTTGAACGAGCTTACCGTGAAGAATAGATATATGTTTCCACGTATTGATGATTTTTTTGATGAATTGCAAGGTGCCAGTTGGTTCTCGAGAATATACCTCAGAGCAGGCTATCATCCGTTGAAAGTGAAGGAGGTAGACAATCCCTAAGACAACGTTTCCGACACGATATGGACACTAAGAGTTTCTCGTGATACCGTTTGGATTGAAGAATGCTCCAGCAGCATATATTGTTATGATGAATAGGGTATGTCTTCCCATGGTTGACAAATCTGACACTGCTTTTGTTGATGATAATATTGAAATAACCAAGGGATAAGTCCGACCATGCTGAACACTTGAGAGAAATGTTAAAGACGCTGAAGAAAGGTTAGCTTTATGCTAGGTTTTCAAGGTGTACCATTGATACAGGTCATAAGAATTTGGACATCTCTTTAAGCAGAAAGAACAGAATATGAGGCAAAGATGATGGTTAAGGTTGATAAAGGATTATGATTGTTGAAACAAGTTTTATCCTGGTGAAACAAACGAGGTCGCTGGCACGCTAAGTCGTAAAGTTGAAGAGGGAAAATTAAGTTGTATACATTAGTTAGCTCTTCGGATTTCATGAGCGAGATCTACGAGGTGCAGTAGAAGTTATAAAGGATGAGATCAAGATGAAAAATGAATGAACTTTCGGGTTACACCGAGATTTGGAAGAGAATACTTATGATGTAAAAATCAGATTTGGTCTCCTGAATATTTCACGTCATGGAGATCTTCGAGGCCAAATCATAGATAAAGCTCAAAGTCTAGATACTCGGTTTACATCGAGGCTTCGAAAGGAAGGATGTCGGTTTCAGTGAAGGCAGATACTAATGAAAGTGAAACCCTTAAGTAGAAGCCAAGTGAAGATGAGTTCGTGGTGTGTGACAGTTTTGGAAGGACATGATACTTTTCCTACACAGACAAGAACAACCGCTAGTGTTACGAAGGTGAAACCGACAATAGCGCAACAAGAGGATGCAAAACAAAAAAAAAAAAAAAAAAAAAAAAAAAAACTGAGGACAAAAGCTGGAAAGACATGCAAGGAAGGCCTAGAGATGGCTTAGACTTATGTTATTGGAATTAAGTCTTAACACGAATGATTAGTGTGTAACTGATAATCATGTTATCATGGACGGAAAGTCCTCTAGAACGGTAAAGATAGAATGGTATTATAAATGTCCATATGAAGGTCAAGACATGCCGGAAAGGAAGTTGGTTAAGATAAATAGTTATGATATATCAGGCAGCCTGATATGCAGCAGCAGACAACAATGGATTCATAGGACAAGGTGAGACTTTATTAGTCAAGAAAAGGAACATGTATCATCATGGACTTCATGATCAAGGTACTTTAAACAACTATAACTCATGAACTCTACGTGTTGATGTAGAGCTAAGAATGAAAGAAGATTTAAATGGTGACTTAAGGAGTCCTCCGACAAGTTATGCAATGGATGTGCTCAAAAATTGCAAGAAGTGTTCTACCTTAAGGAGTGGACAAAGGTATTTCAAGAAATAATCCTTAAGGAGAAACTGGAAATGCCTCCTTATGCTTTGAACGTATTTCAAATCAGTATATTGCTAAAGGTTAAAATTGGACAAAAGGGTTATTCAGTGCTAAGTGTTATGATAGTAAGTGCATTGTTTCAATTTGAATAACAACAAATAAAAGCATGCTTAAGGAAATGATGGGGACTTACTAAGTCTAGATAAGGAAGCGTAACATCAAGGACTTCATGGACAAGCTACTGTGTACGGCTAAAACTAATTAACATCACTCGATGATTGTAAGACAAAGGATAAACTGGTAAGCTAGGAAGCTAAAGAAAGGATGTGAGTACAAGAAGTATTCCTTTCACAAGGACTAAGCAGGTTTCGAGGACGAAACCTCTTATAAGGTTGGTATACTTTTAACATCCCAAACTTCGCTTAATATTTTAAAGGAATTGGTATTAATTAAATTATAGAAGATAAATGTATTTATCAAAAGTAGGAGGGGAATAAGTGTCATTAGATAAAAAGTGAAACATGAAACCCTACCATCTTCCTATAAATATAGCCACCATCTCATTCATAACCATCTGGATTCCACACCTCAAAAAACACACACTTCTCCAATTCCCGTTTTGAGAAAATAATCCACAAAGACACGACGAATCCCGGATATCTAACCGTCGGATCGGTCTCAAATGTTAACTGAGTGTTCATGGAATATAAATGAAGTTTACACCGATCAGATCTTCGATCAGAGGTCGAGATATCCTGTTTTTATCATCAAAACCGTAAAAGATAAAGATGGAATTTTCCTTCCACTGTTCAGCTTTCCGACGACTGTAGCAGTGGTTTCCGGCGATGGCGAGCTAATGGGTTTGTAGATCGGGGCGAGACGGTTCCGTGGCCACTTGAATCACTCAGATTCGAGTTCGTTTGATATGGTTTGGTCTATTCGAGTGATTCGAACATAAAAATCAAAGGTACATTTTTGTTAAAAATATTTACTTTTCGTGTACGGATTTGCATGAAAATTGGTAGGGTGATTGAACGGGTCACGATTATTTATAATTTAATGAACTTGATAGTAAACGGGTTAGTTGGTTCGTTCGGGGGTAAAACGAGTAGTGTTTGGTTCGTGAAAAGGATAGGTAAACGAAGTCGGCTTTGCATGAAACTTGGTAGAAATCATTTATCTCAACTGACCCAACATATTAGAACCCGAAACCGCAGCCCCGAGATGCCGAAAGAGTCGTTTGAATCTAGATCTAGCTTATTGCGGGTGTTTAATCAAACAAAAACGAGCTTAAGGGTCACCTTAGCTCATATCTGGACACCCCGAAGCTACCTGGATCATAAACGATCACACTCCGACCAACCGTGGTGGTTAACGGTGGCTGACGGAGCCAGAATCGAAGAAAAACCCTAAAAACGCGAAATAAGAAAGCTGGTATGAACTTTGGGCCGTATAAGTATTTAGCGCAGAAGTATATGGCGTATATGTATATAGCCATATGTATGTGGCGTATATGTAAATGTAAGTCGTGTATATATGTAGCATATATGCATGTGGCGTATATGTATGTGCGAGCCGTGTATGTGTGAAGCGTCTATGTATGTAACGCGTATGTATGAAGCGTATATGTAGGACTTATACCCTAAAAAACTTATACGTTGGGAAAGGACTTATACGCCCAAGACTTATATGGGTGAAAGTGATTTTCCAAAATAAACGAAAGATAAACAGCGTATATGTACGTAACGATAGATATGGACTTATATGATATATTGGCAAAATATAAGCAATTAATTAATAAGGAAAGGTAACGTTTAAAATGGGTAATGACTTAGACATACGATATAATTAAGAGTAGTTAAGTGATACTTGTTAATTGATACACAGTTATCCGTGCACAGCTCAAGAAGGGCGTTACCGTAAACTCATAAAGGAATCGATTACAGGTGAGTTTCTAGCCCCATTTCCTTGTTATGTTTTCGGGGCTGTGTGCATACTCGATGTGATTAGTTAACACACTTAACTTAAGTGGTAAGTGTATGCCATATATGATTTATTTGATAGTTATTGAAGTTATGAATGAATGCTTATCGGCGTGTGAACGATCTTCAGGTATTGCACGTACCGCCAGAAAAGGTAATCATTAGAAGATTAACATGTAAGGATAAATTTTTAAAATTGTATGAATGCATGCTTGTACGAGTAAGAAGGGAACATACCCTAATAATATATGCGAATGTAGGGAACATACCCTAATAATATATGCGTATGTAGGGAACATACCCTAATAATGTCTACGAACGTAGGGAATAGACCCTAATAATATCCGCGAAGGTTATAGGGCGAAATTCTTTTAAACACGTATACTTATGCATGTATATATCTATGAAAGAAAGAATGAGAGTATGTAAGTATATAAGAAAGGTAACAAGTTATGTATGTTATATGTATCACTGGATACGTATATATGTAAGTATGTTAATGTATTGTATGTTTCCTGATTAACTAGTACTCACTCAGCATAGCTGACTTTTAGTATGCACGCGAGTAAATAGATTGAAACAGCTGGCTTGAGGGATAGAGACACATGGCATGATTGAAGATTTGTAATGATATTTTAATAAGATACTTTATTTTATGTTTTAAAGACAAGTTTTGAATGTTTGTAACGAATGGTTAACTTATATTATTCTGCGAAAGTTTTAATTAACTCTGATATTTAGAACTGTGTTTTTGGGTAAATCCAACGTTAACGTAGGGCACCGGGAACGGGGCCTTACATATATTTAAAAAGCTACAGCTACCAGCTACAACCACCAGCTTCCAGCTTCAAGCCAACAGCCACCAGCTTTCAGCTAGTTTTGCCAAACACACCCTATATGTTTTTAATTCATTTCTTTTTAGTTTAACCATAACCACCATCTTTCCAAATCTGTTTTGCCTTAGCACCCTCCATCGATCTCCGTCATATATACCACGTCGTTCTCAAACTCCAGCGACCCTCCGTTCACTATCGTCGTTTTCCCTCGTCTTTGCTGTTGTTTTCCACCAGCGTTCTCCAATTCCATCTCCTCTATCTCTATTAACCTCCATCGCCTTTCACCAGTATTTTCCACTTGCTTCATCTTCTCTATTTTCAGCCTTCATTATAGATCTGATTACACCACAACTCTACACAGTCCTATTGCATCGTAATTCATAGCGATATCCACATCCGAGTTTGTTTAGGTATAATTTCAATCCTTCTAAATATTCAAGATCAGATTCTGAATAGATAGTTAGTTTTATATGTAATTCTAAGATTAAAATTACAGTTTCTTTCGGTTGTTGTGTTTGATACTTATTGCTCATTGTTTTTGCAAGGTTCAAGTAAATTTCAAATGAAAGATACAACTGAAATATAAAAAGGAAAGCAAATAGAAGTCTAGGAAGAAAGTAAACCTGGATATTTTAACACGCTAAATGAAGTGTTTAATTTTTATAGTTTTTGTTTCATATTACTTGACAAATAAAAAATTATATTATGTTGTTAAATTGATTTTTCTATTAATTATTATTATTATTATTATTATTATTATTATTAAAAATGGATACAACCTGCTTTATTTTTTATTTTTTTTGTTCAGTGTGCAGTCTTCTTAAAGAAGGGTTACAAGGTCATATAAGAAAACTATAGATGATTTTTACACTAGGAGCTCTAATAAGGTTTGCATAAAATATGTTTATTCATTGGTTAGAAAATATGTTTCTCACAAGGAGATCTCTGGTGGTTCTTATGAAATTGGCATGATTGTTAATGCTTTTAGTTCATGAAATAGGGCATGGTTATTTTCTTTGCTTTGGTCATGAAATAGGCATGGTTTCTGGTGCTGATGGTTAGTTCATTGCTTTTATGGTATTTGCAATTTCCGCATTAATTAATAATAATAGAGTCCATGGCTTTGTAGCCTAGTGGCATCTTGGTGGTGGGATAAGGCTTAGGGACCATAAGGTCCTGGGTTCGAATCCCATAAAAGGGGGTTTTCCCAACTTTTGTTGGCTTTCCTCCTGAATTGGTGGTTAGGCATTATTGCCTAGTGGAGATGGATATGATCGCGTGGTTCTGCTGGTACTATACTCCAGTGGTCCGTGAGTGATCCTAAATTTGCCGTTCAAAAAAAAAAATTAATAATAATAGAACAACAAAGGAGTTTGTGACTATTACTTACTCATAATATGGATTTATTGGCTATGATATCAGCAAGTTGAAGAACATATGGGTTTACCGGTTAAGAAACTCAAGAAAACTAAGTTAGCTGCATCACAAGTGTAGGATATTGAAAGCTAGCGTGTTGACTTTGTTCTGTAGAGTATAACCATGACTAAGATAAGTTTATTTAGTTTAATTTCTTTTTTTATTGGTTAGTTAGGTTGTGCTTTTGTGCCAACTTTTGTGTATTCGAGTTTAAGCCAATTGACTCACCAATTTTGAGTGTTACTTAAGAGCGTAAAGCTTTTAAACGCTACATTTGTAGGTAAAAAAATGTTTGATGTCCTATTGATTCTACACATTTATATAATTTTTTTTTGGATTCATGCAGGCAGCAAAATATATTTCAGTCCTTTTCTGCAAGCATCAACAACCAAGCAAATATTTTGGTGATACAACTTTTTGTTTCCATCTGTAGTAGTTGCAAAGGATATAAATTATTTAATGTTGGTAATAGTCGTTTCAACATATTTTAGTGATATACCTTTTTGTATCTGTAGTTGCTTATGATATAAAATTATCTAACTTCTGTAACGGATTAAACCTTATGAAAAATAAAGACCTTAACCTGTCGCGGAGCGTGAATATCTTCACTTTTAACTTACAAAACATCGTATAAGTATAGCTTTGCAATTCTATAACGAACTTCAATTAATCGATAGTACAATAAAGTTCACTCGTGCGTGTAAAACGCCGATAAAAATGTTAGTTTTATTAAGATTTTACATGTAAAACAACACGTTTTATTAAAAGTTTATATGTAAAAACTTTTTTATTATCATTTTGTACGTAAAACAACAAATTTTATTTAGCTTTTACATGTAAAACAGCAATTACCATTAAGAAATTAGATGTAAAACAACACTTTTTATTAAAATTTTACATGCAAATAACTCATTAGCATTTTACATATAAAACAAGTTTTTTCACTATCATTTTACATGTATAACAACATTTTTCGTTAAAATTTTACACGTAAGATGACACTTTTAATTACATTTTTACATGTAAAATAACACATTTTATTCAAATGTTACATGTAAAACACTTTTCATTAACATTATACATGTAAAACAAGTCTCATTAAGATTTTACATGTAAAACAACATGTTTCATTAAAATAGTAAATGCAAATTAAATAAAATTTAATAACATTTATAAGTAAAACGACATTTTCTTTAAGATTTTACATGTAAAACAACATTTTTCGTTAAAATTTTAAATGCAAACCACACTTTTGTTTAAGATCTTACATATAAAACAACACTTTTAAATATCTTTTTGCATGTAAAACAACATTTTTATTAATATTTTAAATGTAAAACAGCATTTTTTTTCATTAACATTTTACATGTAGTAACAAATCTCATTAATGTTTTACACGTAAAACAACGCATTTCATTAAATTTTTATATGAAAAATAAAAAATTCCATTAACATTTAATAAACACATGTCAATTACATTTTACATGCAAATGACATTTTTCATTTGTAATTTACATGTAAAACATTTTTTAAAAATTTTACATGTAAACTCATTTGTTTTACTTGTAAACATATTTTTTACAAGTAACCCAAAGATAGTAAATAACGAACTAAACTTATTAAAGCATGTTTACATGTAAAATATATTTGAATAACAACATATATAGTAATTACCAGAAAAGTGTAATTACTACAACCATTTTTACCTAATATTACATATAAATTTAGTGTTTTCAGTATATTACAAGTAAAAAAACTTAATTTTAGACTGAATTATCATCATCACTCTACATCTTTTGCATATGCAACTAGTTTTTCGAGCAACTTCTGTAAATAAGTCAATGACAATCATTCTGCTTATCATTGTCTTCACAATTATTATCTTAAACGTCACATGTTAGTGTATTCTGCAATTTATATATTTAATATCAATACACGTAAAAATACATAAAACTTGTAGGTCATAACCGATGTGAAAACACAAACATAAGGCTAAATTGATATTCTTACCAGTAAACATATAATAATTGATGGGTACTGTGAAATAAACATTTGTGAGTTCACATATGAAAATTATAAATAGATACAATCAAAATAATAAACATATCAAAGAGGCATGGAACTATAATTCGGATAATTTTTGTACTATTTGAGTTGTAGACTATCGGTATTAATACTTCTGTTTTCCATGTAAAATAATATGAGTAATAAATAATAAAATATGCAATACCCAAAAACTCAATATTCATATGAAGAATGTACAGATACTGCAAATATTCGATAACACGGAGAAACTTACATGAATTGTGAATAAAATAGCCTCAACCATAAATGATATCCTAAAGTGGTCATCAAAGTCAAAAGATTAGTTTTGTGGCCACAAAGACTGAAACGAGAGCTACAATAAGGAATATGGTTTGCACCAATGATCGTATATCAGGTTCGAATACAAGCTGACCTATAGGGAAGAATATCTGCAATGTAATGTACCACTAATCAACTATTAGTGTGGTAATGCATAAATAAAGTTGGTTTTACATATAAATTCTTATTGAAATAATGATCAGGTGAAAATTCCATTATCAACTTTAGTATCTATGCACAATTACTTGCTTTTAGTTCCACAAAAAAGTATACTGATAAACTCTAATATTATGCATGGCAGTTCAAATTTTGATAAATCTAACTAATTAAAATGAACCTCAAATCTTATAAACGATTACATTTCAAAAAATTCATTGATACAACAAAATTTTTGCAATTAGGTTAAGCACAATTACGAGCATTAGTAACGAAACTAGAGTAGTGATGACTTAGGTTAAACCAGACAATGCGATTGCAATTTAACAAATTCAGGAAACCTCTATTAACAGATTTGTAGGTTCCCAGCCGGATCTACACAGGAGTATCTCGTAACACGAGGGTGCAGAATCCCCTACGTATACGATACGAGTGCTAAGACGATAAACACGTAAATCACACACAAACACACGAGTATATATGAGAATACTTGTTATATTGCTAAGGTAATAATCAAGAAAACAAACACGTAACACAAGAGTGTCACAAAACAGCCGTCCAAAGTTATGTTCAAGTGAGCCGAAGTTACAATATTAATACCACGACAACTTCGCCTAACAGGCTATTCGAAGTTGTCTTAACTTCGCTCATACACAAGTTCGCTAAACTACAAAGTAAACCAAACAAGTTCAACAAGAACAAAGTAACGATTACAGACACAAATAAACACGAGATACTGATCTACTGGCATCATGCGCCAACAGACTCCCCCTTGGCAGTAGCTTCATATCTCTATCATCTTTCACGTGTCTTGTAACCCAAAAAGCATGCACCATCAACTTTAGTAAGAATATCTGCAATGTAATGTACCACTAATCAACTATTAGTGTGGTAATGCATAAATAAAGTTGGTTTTACATATAAATTCTTATTGAAATAATGATCAGGTGAAAATTCCATCATCAACTTTAGTATCTATGCACAATTACTTGCTTTTAGTTCCACAAAAAAGTATACTGATAAACTCTAATATTATGCATGGCAGTTCAAATTTTGATAAATCTAACTAATTAAAATGAACCTCAAATCTTATAAACGATTACATTTCAAAAAATTCATTGATACAACAAAATTTTTGCAATTAGGTTAAGCACAATTACGAGCATTAGTAACGAAACTAGAGTAGTGATGACTTAGGTTAAACCAGACAATGCGATTGCAATTTAACAAATTCAGGAAACCTCTATTAACAGATTTGTAGGTTCCCAGCCGGATCTACACAGGAGTATCTCGTAACACGAGGGTGCAGAATCCCCTACGTATACGATACGAGTGCTAAGACGATAAACACGTAAATCACACACAAACACACGAGTATATATGAGAATACTTGTTATATTGCTAAGGTAATAATCAAGAAAACAAACACGTAACACAAGAGTGTCACAAAACAGCCGTCCAAAGTTATGTTCAAGTGAGCCGAAGTTACAATATTAATACCACGACAACTTCGCCTAACAGGCTATTCGAAGTTGTCTTAACTTCGCTCATACACAAGTTCGCTAAACTACAAAGTAAACCAAACAAGTTCAACAAGAACAAAGTAACGATTACAGACACAAATAAACACGAGATACTGATCTACTGGCATCATGCGCCAACAGACTCCCCCTTGGCAGTAGCTTCATATCTCTATCATCTTTCACGTGTCTTGTAACCCAAAAAGCATGCACCATCCATCTGCAAGCATGAACTCCCTGTCTTACACAGACAGAGACCAACCTCTGGTACTTCTTTGCTTCGTCTTTCCACGCAGGAATATAGAAGATCTTCTTATCATTAAGTACCTGAAAATCTGCTTGAGACAAGTTAACCAAGTGCATTGGATCATACACTCTCAGGATCTCCTGTTCATCTTCATCTACAATCACGGCTTCAACAGTCTTGTAGTCAACAAACCACCACTTGAGATCCTTCAACACATTTGTGGCATAAGCTTTATCGGAACCTCTTTCAAACACCGAATTGGCTTGTATTTCATCACCATCCAGGGCTTACCATCAGACCGCATACCACATTCCTTATCTTCAACCAGCTTCCCTTTCTGAGGCTTTAGTAACTCAAACTTTTTCTCTTTAATACTCTCCTTCCACACAATCTTTCCAACCCATCTTGCAAAATTATCATCACTTCTATTTATTAATCTCAAGCGAGCCAAATCTTTTACCTCGCGCTCGGGCAAGGTGTTGAGCGATCTTAATGCCTTTTTAAAATACTGAACCCCATCATAATGCTTTATCACAAACAACTTCAACTGTTCATCATATAACCAGCAAATGATACATTTCTTTGACTCAGCATAACCTTTGATATTGTAGCTTTTCTTGAACAATGTGGGTACCGCTGGCTTCTTTGTCTTGAAGAACCACTGAGCACAACCTTCTTTCCATCTTGGCTGATATCCCCACTCTGAATCACCAGTCACATTTTCATCTTGACCTATCTTCACTTTATCAACACTTGGAATATCATGCTCAACATCATCATCAACTATCTCTCCTTCCTCTAACTCACTTTCAATCTCTATCTGTTCTCCGACTTTCTCGATCTCACTAACCGTAAGCACATCATCAACTAACTCATCCTTGTCATTTCCCAACTCATCCTCATCATCTACAACCACCACAGTCTCACCACCTGTACTGCCTGATAGACCAGCAGACTCCCTCTGAGATGTGGAAGTCCCAAGATTTTGTTCAGTTCTTGGCAACTCACCACCTGCATCTTTCGATGCATTGGGATCATCGTCTCTGTCTTGTCTCTTCTTTGTCCCCATCTCATCACCCTTGCAACTAGTCTCCCCCTGAGATGCTAAGAACTGTTTGAGAGCATCAATGAGTTTGCCGTGTTCAATGAGAAGTGATAATTGACTCTGATTCTCAGCCACAAGCCGCTGAATAGCTTGTGTCTGAATGAGATTAATCCGTGACTGTTCAGCAACAACCCGTTCAAGAGCCGTAATCCGCTCAGAGTCAGACAGGGTAGCATCAAAGTCAAACCGCATATGAGATATATCTTGAACATAAGGCGGTGGAATTCCCAAACTTGCTGGAATATAAGATGTAGGCTGAATAGTAACCGTGGGCGGTAAGGAGACAGTTAAACCAGAAGTCGCTACCAGCGTGGACTCAACAAATCTAGCAACCACCTCTGATGGAGTAAGGGTAGGAGGTGGTAAAGAAACAATCTCCGGTGCTGAAAACTGGAACGTAGTTGGAGGAATACCAAATGATGATGACACAGTCATCAAAGGTACACTTGAGGTCACTGGCAATGAAACTGTCGAAGAAGCAGGTAACATAGACATACCGGATAACGATGGTGGAGAAAAATGGACAACCCTGGAGCTTTCACCAACTTTTGCCTTCTTAGATCTTCGTACAAAACGTACAAATCCTCCTCATAATCTGATTCACTATCATCTGAGTCTTACTTTCGTTTTCCATGGATTCTTTCTTGTCTGGCAAGAACTCGCTGTGCTTCAACTACATCATCAGTGGAGGAATCAGAGATAATTCCCTCAGAATCCGCCACAGATGGACCGACCATGGAAACATTTACACCAGACACATCAACTACTGAGGCTTGAACTTCAGCAGCAGGATCAATCCTTTCCATATCAAAGAAACCTTGCCTTCCAAAGGCATCCTCAAGATCTACCTGTTCTTCGGGAGCTGCAACAGGGTCAGCAGGAGGTGCTTGTTCTACCACGGGTGGTGGTTGAGGGATATCAGCCTGTTGCAGTACTGGATCATTAAATTCATCTTCTGGAGGAACAACATAATCAGGATTCACTAAATAACCAAACAATGCAGTGTGCCTTGGACGTAGCTCTTCCTTACTACGTGCACTAGATGATCAACATTGAGAAAAAATTCTCTTAGAAACACTCTCCACATAAGAAATAGGACGACATTGTGGCAGATTGGGAGCTACATGATTGAGAATCATCTGTAAGAATATCGGGTACATCAGAAACCTTTCCCGTGCTACTGCACGTCGCTGACGATCAATCTTAAAGAATATCATCTGACTGAAACTGTAAGGTTTGTTGTAAGTCAACGCAGTCATTGCAGATTGCATCGTCGCACCCATACCATCTGTACCAGCCTTGCGACCGGACATGCACACAATCATCACGTGCATAAAGAATCGCCACTGATCTAACAAAAAACCCTTTCTCCTCTGAGAGTCATCCAATGGGCCTGAATACCCCATACGTAAAAACGCACCATTTCTGAAAGTAGCTGAAAACTCAGTAGGGTCCTGAGTTGTCTCAACCCCAAATTGTAACGCTTCCCTGATCTGATCAGCCGAGAACTGTACCACTTGGTTATTGACAGTGGCACGCATAACTGGAGGTTCAACCCTACAGTCATATTCAACGGTTCTCCAAAAGTCTTCAATATTTGGTAGTGAAATCGGAAGAGTAGTAGTAATGGCATGAAAGATACGTGAGCGAATGAGAAACGTAATGATCTCACGGTAGTCATTAGTTCCACGACCATCCGGATCCAAGGTGATATACATGTTGTGTCCTGGGAAAAATTGTCTCTTATCACCGTCTCCTTCGTCTCCACCAGTTCCACCGGCACCTGCCAGAGCAGCCATATCTGAACAAACAATGGATTAAGTCAGACAAGTAATAGAACAGGTAACAACTTCGCAGATTATGAGTTAGGTGAAGTTGTGGAAGCAGCGGAGTTAGTAAGCTCGTTTGAAAAACAAACTTCGCTGGGAAAGCAAAGTAGATAAATATATCAGTACACAAGGTTATACAGTAACAAGTAAGGCAGATGATGCAAGATTCAAGAGTTTATGCAGCGAAGTTATATGGATAGCGAAGTTAGTTTAACTTCGCCACATAAACTGTGAATCTGAAACACTTAGTTAGGTTGAATGAGGAACAATCAGAAGATGATCTCCAGTATACTATAGTGCGATTAAGAGATACAACAACCAGTTAACATCACCACAACCTCCAATCGATCATGAAAACGGCTTCAAGGGTTTTCAAAACAAACCGAATTAAAACGGACAGTTTGGACCAGATTAACACACAAAATATAGAAATTATGACTCAGTATAATCCAACGAACCTCGATACCAAACGAAAAGGGATTAACGAGAGGTTTGATTCAAAAGATAAGTTCGCCAAGGGTTTAGAGAATAAAAGTTTGACCTCGTTTGACCGCCGTTGCCACTTATATACTTTTGGAAAACCCCTGGGGCGAAGTTAAATTAACTTCGCCATTAAGGCTGTCTACATCTTACCCTCCTCAGACCCTACCATAGCTTTGCTATTGGTGGGATATACTGAGTACGATGATGATGATTTAGCCAACTTCGCCCATGGTTAACTGCGCCCTTCTGTGAAGTTCTCCCATAGCGAAGATAAATTAAAATTAAAACGTTCAAAAACAAGTAACCAAGAGTTTATGAAGTCAAACCAGAAGATAAAACACATAACAAAGGTTAAGTAAAAGGACTGGATCAAATTTCAGTATTGATGGAACCCTGCATGTTTTTAGAAAAGATCCGTACAGGAATCATACTGATTAAGAGGCTGTCACACAGATCCATGTTCAGCGGTATTATGACATAGATAAATAGGTTGCAGGCAGGTATAAAACTTAGTATGGTTTTCATTGCTTATGTGATACGGATTAGGTTCAATTAAGCTCAAAATTTAGATGGACATCACATGAGAGATTGTGATGCCTCCTACCTATTCTCAAAGCGTATTTGGCTTTCCCCAGGTCACCCCTAGTTGACTTCGACCCGTAGTGTCTGATCAATCAATATTCACATGTCAAACTTTTCAATTCGTCTTCCCAAACTCTCTTATACTTTGAATTATGCTTTCTTGCCTCTTTCTTGATATTTGTAAGCAGATAATCTTCATAAGGCTTAACGATAATAATAAGTAATGTTTTTTTTCGTACAATAATACAACTGCAAGTCCCGAATCTGGATCACTTCAGAAACATAACACTATCTTCACGGGAATCAGAACACTCACGGGCTCGTGTATGACTAGGTAATCACATTTCGCCATTTAGCCAACTTCGCCCATGGTAAACTTCGCCCTTCTGTGAAGTTCTCCCACAGCGAAGATAAATTAAAATTAAAACGTTCAAAAACAAGTAACGAAGAATTTATGAAGTCAAACCAGAAGACAAAACACATAACAAAAGTTAAGTAAAAGGACGGGATCAAATTTCAGTCTTGATGGAACCCTACATGTTTTTAGAAAAGATCTGTACAGGAATCATACTCATTAAGAGGCTGTCACATAGATCCATGTTCAGCGGTATTATGACATAGAGAAAAAGGTTGTAGGCAGGTATAAAACTTAGTATGGTTTTCATTGCTTCTGTGATACGGATTAGGTTCAATTAAGCTCAAAATTTAGATGTACATCACATGAGAGATTGTGATGCCTCCTATCTATTCTCAAAGCGTATTTGGCTTTCCCCAGGTCACCCGAGTTGACTTCGACCCGTAGTGTCTGATCAATGTCAAACTTTCCGATTCGTCTTCCCGAACTCTATTATACTTTGAATTATGCTTTCTTGCCTCTTTCTTGGTATTTGTAAGCAGATAATCTTCATAAGGCTTAACGATAATAATAATAAGTAATGTTTTTTTTTTTTTTTTTGTATAATAATACAACTGCAAGTCCCGATTCTGGATCACTGCAGAAACATAACCTATCTTCATGGGAATCAAAACACTCACGGGCTCGTGTGTGACTGGGTAATCACTTTTCTGCCTATCATTCGGAGAGATATATGTGGAGACATCCACAGCTCAAAATAACTCTCCACAGTAAATCAAGTAGATTTAGTTTGTATCACTTTCACTTTTACGCACCATAGAAAGCTACCATAACATATAATGACTGTTCTAGAGTATTTTAGGCCTAATTACTTCGCCAGTTAGGCACACAAAAATAGTTTAACTATCACTTTCCAAGGTTGGATAAATTTTCATTTTTAACACCAATATTGAAACTTCTTGCGAAGTTATAGATTGAAAAATAAAATCATTTCCCTAAACCAATATCAATTGCTTTCAGTTGTCTGGCTATTGGCTATCCTTATAGTCTACAAGTAGATTTAAGGACCAAACATATGGAATATGTCCGTTAAACTTGAGCAACCGACATAGTTTTAAGCGATAGTGATTTTTTTTAAATCAAAATAAAATAAAAAAAAAGGTTACTCGGGATTGATCATCCCATTAAGCTTAACAAGGTTTTGAAAACGGGATCGATCAAACGCTTTTGTAAAAAGATCGGCAAAATTATCCAGTGAATCAACCTTTTCAAGCACAATTAATTTCTTCTCAGCACAATCCCGTATAAAATGATGACGAATGTCAATATGTTTAGTTTTACTATGTTTAACGGGATTGTTAGTTACTGAGATAGCAGCAGTGTTATCAATGCAAATAGGAGTTTGAGTGATATTCAGACCATAATCGCGCATTTGTTGTTGTATCCATAAAACCTGGGAGCAGCAGTTAGATGCTGCCATGTATTCTGCTTCGCAGGTGGATATGGCTACAGAGGTCTGCTTCTTGCACTGCCACGACACCAATCTTCTTCCAAGAAACTGACATCCACCGGTTGTTGACTTCCTGTTCTGATTGCAACCTCCATAGTCAGAGTCGGTGTATGCTACCAAATCCAGTTCTCCTCCTTTCGAGTACCAGAGTCCCAACTTGGGCTTTCCTTTAAGATATCGCAAGATCCTCTTCACTCCCTTCATGTGTGATTCCTTCGGGTTGGCCTGAAAACGAGCACAAAGACAAACTGCAAACATAATGTCAGGTCTAGACGCAGTTAGATACATTAAAGAACCTACGATTGCCCGATAGTGAATGGGATCCACATCTTCATCACTGTCGGAATCAGCCCCCAGTTTGTGGTTGACGCAGATTGGTGTGTCAAACGGGGTACTATCATCCATCTTAAAGCGCTTAAGCACATCATGGACATATTTAGTTTGATGAATGAACATGCCATCCTTCTTCTGATCTACCTGTAATCCCAAAACGAAAGTTAATTCGCCCATGACACTCATCTCTAACCTTTTCTTCATGACTGCTTCACACTCTTGACACATAGCTTTGAGGCAGCAAAGATAATGTCGTCCACATAGACCTGAAAGAGAAGAAAATCACCCCCATTTCTCTTTACAAACAAAGTACTGTCAATTTTCCCTCTCTCAAACCCATTCTCTAGCAAGTAATCTGACAGAGTTGCATACCAGGCTCGTGGTGCCTGATGTAGACCATATAATGCTTTGCTGAGCTTGTACACATGATCAGGAAATTCTGGGTCAGGGAAACCCGGAGGTTGTTCGGCGTATACCACTTCATTGACTTTTCCAGTAAGAAACACACTTTTAACATCCAGCTGGAACACTTTCATTTCTTTGTGTGCAGCAAATGCCAGGAACTGTCGGATAGCCTCCAATCTTGCCACAGGAGCAAATACTTCGTTGGATTCCTTCCTGTTGATTAAACTCTTTGACTACCAATCTTTCCTTGTTGCGAATGATTACTCCCTTCTCATCTCTCTTACACTTGAATACCCACTCTCTACCGATAGCATTCACATCTTGTGGTTTTTCAACTAACTTCCATACTTCCATTTTTTCAAACTGTGCCAATTCTTCCTGCATGGCTTCAACCCACGAGCTATCCTTCAGTGCCATTTGATAATTCTTTGGTTCTATCTGACTGATGAAACAGGCGTACAAGCATTCATTTATAATACCAGTGTCTTTAATGCTCACACATGTGTTTTCATCCAAACTTCTTCTAGTACGTATGCCATCAGAAGGATTACCAATTACATTTTCCAAAGGATGATTCTTGTGAATTTTGGTAGTTTGTACAGGACCAGCTTCCAAATCATTCTCAAGATTTGAAGAGAGTTTATCTGAGTGGTTCTGAGTGTGGAAAGGATTGTAGAATTCATCTTCATTCGAGACAGCTGGAGTTACAATGGCCTCTTCTTCATCAAACAGCTTCTGAGTGGCCATCTTTTCACCTATGTCTGCAAAATCCAAGTAAGGTACATTAAAAGATTTGAATAACTTATCATAGTCGAAAGCCTCTGCTGGTCCCATGCTAGGCCTTGGTGATTTGTAACTAGTAATGTCAGTGTTACAGACCACCTCAACCTTGTTGTTTGATAAATTAAAGACTCTTCCGTTGGGTGTCCCAAAAACATAGCCAACTAAAATACCTTCATCAGCTTTCTCACCAAATTTAGTGCTAGTCTTTAATATCGAACATGGGGACCCGAAATGTTCAAGACCTTTCAGATTTGGCTTTCTTCCATGCATAAGTTCATAACAATTTTTATTTAATCTTTTAACAGTTAAAACATGATTAAGGATATAACAGGCTGTAGCAACAGCCTCAGCCCAGAACACCATGGGAAGTTTAACATCTACCAGCATGGTCCTGGCGCATTCGATTAGTGTTCTATTCTTCCTGTCAGCTACTACATTTTGTTGTGGAGTATATGGGGCGTTGTACTGATGTTCTATCCCTTTCTGCAAACAAAACATCTCCGTTTGGTAGTTCTTGAACTCCGTTCCATTGTCACTTCTGATGAACTTTACTTTTCTCCCAACAGTGTTTTTCACTTTGGTAATCAAGTTAATTACCAACTGAACTGTTTCATTTTTTTCCTTCAGAAAATAAACCCATTAGTACCGAGAGTAATCGTCAGTTACTACCAAACAATACGACGTTCCTCCTAGACACTTGACATTTACAGGACCAAAAAGATCCATGTGGAGCAAATCCAAAGTGCTGACAATAGAGTTGACTTTCTAGGAGTGATGTGGCTTCTTGTGCTGTTTTCCTTTCTTGCATGATAAACATTGGTCTTCAAAGTTGAAGTTCTTTAGAGGAACCCCAAGTACCAGCCCATTCTTGACAATGTAGTTCATCTTACGAAGATGAATATGACCCATTCTTCGATGTCACAGCTCTGACTCAGACTCTGTAGCTTTTGACAGAAGACATGACTCTTTCGTCGCCATCTCAGTTGACCACATGTCCATTACATATGTGTTCTTTTCTCTTGGAGCCTTCATCACAATCCAGGCTTCAGGAATCTTGAAGCCAAGATAAAGCACGAGTGCCTCATCTTTTGTAAAATGCACGGTGTATTTTTTGTCACAAATCTGAGAGATACTCAAAAGATTGTGCTTTAGCTCTTCCACAAAATTTACTTTCTCCAACTTGATTCTTCCATTAGCAATAGTACCAATACCAGTAATTCTTCCTCCACTTTCTCCTTCAAAGCTAACTCTTCCTCCTTGAACGGTTTTCCAATCACGTAACAATTTCTTGTTACCAGTCATGTGTCGGGAACAGCCACTATCAACAACCCACATATTGTTTACAGCCCTGCTCGACTGTTCCTGCACAATTAAAGAAACGGATTAAAAATGGGGGACCTAAGACCTTTCGGTCTTGGGTTGATCAAACCTGTTACCAGGCATCCAGTACCTTGGTTTCCCAAAGTACTTTTGAGGAAAGTTTCTATATGACCTGAAGGGAAAATTTCTAGATGACTGGCTATGAGGCCATCCAAACCTTCTTTATTTTCTAGCATTTGAGGAATTATTATTGTTGGTTCGGTGGTTCACTGGGAAAAAATGAGACTGGTTTATTTGAAATCTTGGATTAGTCCAACGATTGTTTGATGTGTTAGTATTCTTACCAGCATCATAATTAGTATTCATTTTATTCTCAGTTTCAGTTGGCCTCATAATTCTAGATTTTTTCTGTTTCAAAGGACAGTCATTGACTAAGTGACCTATTCTGTTACATCTAAAACAACTTATGTTCGAACTATTTGTGTTCTTTTGAACATTTGTCTAAAAAGTTGTCGTAGATGACGAGGTTGTGTTACTACCCGTTTGCCTCACATACGATGGAACAAACGGATTTAGGGAAGATTTCTTTTCATCAAACTTATAGTCCTCCCCTCGTTTTAGTAACGCGACCTCTTCTTTTATCTCACCTGATTCAGACGATTTGTCCGAATTAGACGAGACAGAAAAACTTGTGACATTAGAACTTGTCTGACTAACTTCACTCTCATTAACTTTAGTATCTTTAGTAGAGACTTTGATTGGAACTGTCTGACGAATTTCAACATTCACGGATTGTTGATTACTAGGATTAAAAGTATAGTTATTATTATATGGTGGTGGAACTTCTGTGAATCCAATTCCCACTTTGTTAACCGGGGAACGTTGAACACTTAGAATATGATCTAGCGTTGCAGAAGAATTTCTAAATTGTTTAATTTTCCTATTCAGTTCCACCACTTTTACTTGGTAATCAGCTATCTGTTTATCCTTTTCAGCTATTAGTTTGGTCTTTTCTTCTAACACTTCATAGCTAAGATCAATTACTTGTATTTTTTCAGCTAGGGTGGCTTTAAGGCTTCTGATGTCTTTTTCACTAGCTTTTATTTTTACCGAGTAGCTATATTCTTTAGTTTTAGAATAGTGATGTTCTTCTTTTAATTTTTTTAATTTAATGTCCAAACTAACAAACTGATCAGTTAACGCTTTCAATTGATCAGACAGTTTTTCACATTGTTCACACTGAGATTCAGAACATCCTCTGAGAGCTGATCGTTCACTTCTGCCATGTATGCTTGATTTTCCACCGACTCTTTGTCACATCTTCCAGTTTCGATGTTTACCAGATTTTCCTATTCGATCACCTCTTCAGCTTTTATATTCCATTTATACCCACCATTCTGCTGAGATACCATAGCCTTGATTTCATTTCCACTTCCACTCTGTTGAGTAGTCCTGTTTAGATTTCGTTCGACCCTTTCATTCGTACATTCTCTAGCAAAATGGCCATTTTGTTGACAATTGTAGCAACGAACCTTTGACTTGTCAAACCCCGGTCTTTCTCCAACGAACTTTCTACTAGTTTTCTTTATAAATCTCTTCACCCTTCTCACTATCATAGCCATCTGCCACTGCAGATCCATTTCTTCCATGTCATCAGCATCTATCTGATCATAGTCCTCATCCAAGGTTGCGGGGTAACTATTTTTCCTTTGATGTAGTTCTCATAAGAGGCAATGAATGAGGCATATAGAGCAAATTGTTGTTCAGCTGATTTCACACTCATAGGCATCTGTGAATAAATCTTGTTAGAAGAACTGGCTGAGAAATTACCAGCTGAGGATTGAGGCTTTGAGGAACTACTTCCACCCGCTACAAAACATACGTCACCATCCATATTAAGTACCACATGACCATCTTGAGCGGAGTTTGGTTCTCCCCCCGAGTAGTAGGCAGTTGATTCTGTTTTCGAACTTGAGTTTGGAGAGCCTTTAGAACCATACATTCCCGGATCCTGAACCTGATCAGTAGGTGTCTCCTTTCAAGCCATATTAAGTTCAAAATTACATAAGTTATTAACCACCTTCTCCAAGTCAAAGTTTTCAGAATCTTTATCTTCTCTCATCAGAACTGTGTACATCTTCCATTTTGGTGGGAGAGCATCAAGAAGCTTTTCCACTATCTATTCTTCCTTGTATTCAATGGAGTAGTTATTCAACTCGGTCATCAGGTGATAATATCGTGTTATGATGTTATCGAGTGATTCATTTTTCAGATACTTGAATACAGAGAACTGAGTTTTCAGCAGCTTTATTTTAGAGGTACGAATCCCAACGTTTCCTTCATAGCGATTTTCAAGTGCTTCCCACAATTCTCGAGCAGTTTTGTATTTTTTGAAAGTATGAAGAATTTCTTGAGGAAGTGCCATTGTTATGGCTGCATGTGCTTTACTTTCTGCTTCATACATTTCTTTTCATCATCCTCCATCTTACTGTACTTCTTGAGCTGTTCTCGACGTTCAAACATGGCTGTTGGTGGGATGTACCCATCTTGTTCAAACCTATCTTTCCATGCAACCAACTCAGTTCCTTTCAGAAGTTTTGGAGCTTTAGTTGCTGAACCAGCTTAAACTTCCATCTTTACCAGTTTTGTGATGTTTACTGATGTCATACTTGAACGAAGCGAGACTTAAAAGTTAAAAGAAATATTATGTGAACAGTGAGTCAGCGAAGTTGTTAGAACTTCGCTTAGCCACCAACTTCACTTATCCACCAACTTCGCTTATCCACCAACTTCGCTTATCTTATAAGTTCGCCTAAAACCTATATCTTCGCAAAAAAAAAACCCTAGTTTGGGGGTCGATAACTTTGCCAAATGAACGGATGGTTTTTGAAGGTTTGACACGGCTGATATTGAAGGTTGCGAGGGTGATGGGAAGGTGCAATTGATGAGTATTGTAGAGAAACTAACAAAGGAAGGGTATCTCAACGTAGAATAGTTCCGTGAATAGTCTAACGGAACAATTTTAACACTCGTGTGATAATCCCGAACCACACAATCACGAGCAAAAGCTCTAATACCAATTGTAGGTTCCCAGCCAGATCTACACACGAGTATCTCGTAACACGAGGGTGCGGAATCCCCTACGTATACCATACGAGTGCTAAGAAGATAAACACGTAAATCACACGAAAACACACGAGTATATATGAGAATACTTGTTTTCTTGCTAAGGTAATAATCAAGAAACCAAACACGTAACACAAGAGTGTCACAAAACAGCCGTCCAAAGTTATGTTCAAGTGAGCCGAAGTTACAATATTAATACCACGACAACTTCGCCTAACAGGCTATTCGAAGTTGTCTTAACTTCGCTCATACACAAGTTCGCTAAACTACAAAGTAAACCAAACAAGTTCAAGAAGAACAAAGTAACGATTACAGACACAAATAAACACGAGATACTGATCTACTAGCATCATGCACCATTAAGATTCATGAATCAAATTCACTAAAAGCTCAATAAAATGGTCGATATTTGGAGATCGAGCTGAATAATACTCACATTTGATGCCTTTCCACTCTTGATACATCCTCAGGTTTTCCGATTCGTTTACAGATCCCAAAAGAAGATAAGAACGCTTTGGAAGACAGATCACGTACATCTTTCGCTCAATCTTTTATCAGATCTGGACTCGAGATCTTCAATTTTACACCATGATACACATTGTAAATGTAATCGCAATCGAGAAACAAGACACCATAAATAATTAGAGAATGCGATACATAATCAATTCCAACAAGTTTTAGATCAATTAACAATCGGAAAATTTATTCAAGAAGTCGTAGGACACGGTAAGAGTAAGATTCCAACGATTGGTTTTGGATTTGAGGGGCCAACAAGCCAAGAGAGTAGAGATAGAGAAGTGGGAAGAGGATTCTGGAGGACGAGTTAAAAAGAGCCGTGGGATTTTTTTTTTTATTTCCAAATGCACCCATCCTAGTTTTTTCAATTACATTTTAGTTTGAAATCTCAGGCTTTCAATTTTTCAATCAAAGGGTTGGGAATAGGGTTCCCCAGTTCCTCACTTTTTTTTAGAGTTCCCTTTCGAACCTAACTCTATATATATATATATATATATGTATGTATGTATGTATGTATGTATGTATGTATGTATGTATGTATGTATATATAGGGTGGAATCTAGAGAGAACTCGTTTTAAAGAGAGAACTACTAAAGAATTATTTTTTAACCTTTTTTATAAATAATAGTTTGCGATTTTTTTCTTTCCTCCTAATAAGATGATATTGTTCCTAAAAAACCGTCGATGTAATGCATACGTGCATATAACATGATCGAATGCATTTTATTCTTAACATGTAAACATTGAGAACCAATTTGCTGTTATCATTAGGTTTATTTTAATAAGTGTGTGCTGTTATTTTTTGTTTGTATTTGCTAATTTTTGATTATGGTACGTTACAAGTATTTGCTGATTTATATTTTGCTGTTAATATTAGTTTTTTTTCTTTTGTTGTTATAAGTATTTGTTGGTATTTTCTGCTATTATATTGTTTTTGATTTTGATTCTTATTGAAATTTTTAGGTGTTTTTCTTTGTTATTATAAATCATTGTTTATGAAGGTTGGTATTGTAGTTGGTATTGTTTTTTACATTCTCATTTTTTTTATAAATTAGTATTATTTCATACGTTCTCATATTAAAATTAAAATGTACATTAACCTTTCCATATATATATATATATATATGTTTAAGTTCAAGAGAGTAATGATATTAATGCGAGAATGAATATGAACTACTAGTTTATTTTAGGTTTTAAATATTTAAAATTAAATAAAAATGATGTAAATGCAACAATAAATGCACTCTCTCTCCAATCAATACAACTAATATAACCGTAATAAATCTCTATCAAATTAATATATCTAACTAATTTAACTATAATAATTAAAAAGATAAAAACACTACTTTAGTTTTATTTTTTATTTACACATTTCTCATTTTATTCAACATAAATACAATTTATTCATATAATAATATTTCTTTTTATTAAAAAATAATTTCCACTCAATTTATTACCATATATTAGCGTGTTTTTTAACACTAAATATCAAAACATAATATATATATTTTTTCAATTGGTATGCCTATAAAAATTATTATCATAGATAACAATAAAAAAATATCATACAAATGTGTCCATTAAATGTAAAAAATAAATATACAACCTACACAAAGTTATATAACCTAATTGTTTTGAGCAATAAAAACGTACAACACACAAATAGCGTACAACATACATATGTAATTCGACATCAACAATTATATAAACTACACAAAGATACACATATCCTACACATGCGTAAGTTATATGTTTTTCGTATATAGGTTAGATGTTTTCTTATTCTTAGAACAAGTGCAAGTTATATGTTTTTGTGTAGGTTGTATAATTTTTATTGACATTTAATGCAAACACGTGCAAGATAGTTTTTTGTATTATTCATCACAATGTAACTATGTGTTGATGAATATTAATATGTTGAGTTTGAAGAAACTGGTTTTGAATAAAAAGAAATTAATGTATGAATAAATTGTATTTGTGTAAGATATGTTTTTCGTGTGTAGGTTATATGTTTTCGTGTGCGTGTGTATTTTATTGATGGTGAATTTTGTGTGTAGGTTATATGTTTTTCGTGTGTAGGTTATATGCTGTCTTAATCTTAAAACAAGTGTAGATTATACGTTTTTGTGTATGTTGTATGTTTTTGTTGATATCTAATGCAAACACAAGTAAAATAGTTTTTTGGTATTATTCATTATAATGTAAGTATGTGTTGATGGATATTAATATATTGAGTTGGAAGAAATTAGTTTTGGATAGAAAAAAATTTTAATGTATGAATAAATTATACTTGTGTAGGATAAAAATTCACGACACAAAAAATAAGTTATAAAAATAAATGAGTTTTTAATATTTTCCAATTATAATAATTTAATTAGTTATATTAATTAAGTAGATAAATATTATAGTTTATCTACTATATTAATTGAAGAAAAAGAATGATTAATACTTTCTTTATTTAGCTTTAAACATTTAAAACTTAAAACAAAACTAGTGGCCCATATTCGTTTCTCGAATTTCTTACAATAATATCATTTGTCTCATGAACCATCCCATATATATATATATATATATATATGTATGTGAGTGTGTGTGTGTGTGTATGTGTGGAAAGCAATAGAGAACTCCTTCTTAGAGAGAGAACTAATAATAAAATATTTTTAATTTAATTAAAAAATATTTGTAAATTTTTTTTTCTTTCATCCTTCTTATATGTTGTTATTCTTCACCACAAAAAATATAAAATTAAAAAAATTTTAAAAAAACTTGTTGTAATGCATATATGTAATACATCGGCTTTTTTATAATGCATATGTGCAATAGTGTGCATTTTGATATTTGAAATAGTGTTGAATAACATATATACAGTTATTTGTATTGTATATTTGCAATAGGGTTATATTATATACAAATATGAAAAAAATCGATATAGTGCATATGTGCATTAGTGTTGTATTACATATATACGATAGTGTGTTTTTGATATAATTATTTGTGTTGTAATTGGATATATTAAATAGTGTGTATTATATAATGCATTTGTGTTGTATTATATGCAATAAAACACTATTTATATATGCAATACACATTAATGCACATATGCATTACATCGACAATTTTTTTAGGAACATGTAAGGCCCCGTTACCGGTGCCTCATTTATGACGTTGGATTTACTCATAAACACAGTTCTACTACTCAGAGTTAATTAAAACTTTACACGGAATATAAAACTTTCATAAACATTACATAATAATTCATAACTTGTCATAAAACATTCTTGTCATTCAAAATTAAAATATTAAATGTAAAACATCATGAGTCTTCAGATGCCAAACTCTTATTCTTCTGCCACATGTTTTCGCTCAAGCTAGCTGTCTCATCCTACTCACCTGCGTGCATACTTAAAGTCAGCTACGCTGAGTGAGTTTTAGTTAATCACACATCATACAATACATGTACTTACCTTCAATTATGCATCCGAAGATACATAATAATTACTTTACTAATTTACTTTCATTATATGATTTTATACATGCGTTCATACTTTATTACTTTCACACAATGTAACATCCTACTTTTGGTTATAATAATAAAATAAATTTTGTTTATTTTATATTGTGTCGTTTATCGGTTTAGATAATAAACTGTACACGGTTGGGCTTGGACTTTAGAAGATGGAATATAAGATGGAATGGGCCTTAGGTCCATGGGCTTAAGGGAGTATAAATACCCATTAAACCCTAAACCTTACCATTTTCATCCATCTCCACATCATAGCCCACACCATCAAAAACACACACAAACACTATCCTATAACCCGAGCCAAGATCCGAAGGCGAAAACCCGAGCTTGTTGGTGCTAGATCGTCGTGAACAACATCAAGACTAGACCGTGTTCGTAAACCTACTCATTTAAGGTACGTTTATATCGAGAACTTGTTCGTTTAAGTTCGGATTTAGTCTAGAAGTCATAGATCTGTGTTAGTATGGTAAACACAAATCCAACGAAGCTAAACTTACTGAAATCGATTACAATTTAATAGGTTAATTGTTAGTATGAAAAACCCGTATGCATATACACACGAATGTTTGGATGATTAATTGTTAGTATGGTAAAAACAAATCCACCGAGTAAACACGAATGTTTGGATGATTAATTAATTGGGGTTTGTAGGCGATGTATAGACGAGTTCATTGACACCAAAATCATGTTGTTTCATTAAGAAACGAAGGTTTATTACAGATCTGACGGGTGTTGACTGCTATGTGTTCATATCGTTTTTGACTTTGACCTCAGGGTCAAAGTCTGGATAAGATTGGTGTAAGGTAACGAATCAACTAACCAATTCGTTAAGGCAAGATAACGAATCAATTTACCCATTCGTTATGCCCAAATAACGAACTAGACAGCGAACCAGATAAAGAACCAGGTGATTCGTTACTCGCCAATTCGATAAGAATAAGGTAACAAATCAGGGCTTGTTCAGATAATGAATTGGAATGACGAATCAGATGATGATCAGATGACGAATCAGTTAACGAACTAGATTATGAAAGTAACGAATTAACTAACGAATTAGGCTTAATTCGTTATAGAGAATGAGTTAGTGAATTAAAAATGACTTAAAACTTTAATGAAAAATGTGTTAAGACAGTTAATGGAAATAAAATTTTACCCCAGCCAGGGGCTCTGCCCCTTGGACCCTGCTAGGGGCTGCCGCCCATAGACCTTGCTGCCAGGGGAGCTGCCCCCGGACCCCCGTTCATTGTGGGTTATATAAAGATAGAAATGCGATATTAGTGGTAATAGTTAGTTGATACATGTAAATATTATACAGTTAGTCATGCACAGCTCAAGAAGGGAATAACTATTAACGGTGATGTTGGTGCATGATGCCAGTAGTTTAAGTATCTCGTGTTTATTTGTGTCTGTAATTGTTTAAATTGTTTGTTTTGTGTTGAAATTGTTTTAGTTTGGTTTGTGTTTTGGCGAACTTGTGTTGAGCGAAGTTTGGACAACTTCGCCTAGGGTGTTAGGCGAAGTTGTCGCTAATATATAACCACTAACTTCGGCTCATTAGAATATAATCTTTTGGACGGCTGTTTTGTGATACCTTAGTGTTACGTGTTTGGTTTCTGGAGTATTACCTTTGCAATATAACAAGTATTATCTTACTTACTCGTGTGTTTTGCATGTGATTTACGTGTTCATCGTCTTAACACTCGTATCGTATACGTGAGGATTCCACACATCATGTTACGAGATACTCCTTTGTAGATCCGGCTGGGAACCTACAGGTGAACGTAACCGCATTCAGTTGAGTTTCTAGCCCCATTCCTTGTTATGTTTTCGGGGCTGTGTGCATACTCGATGTGATATGTTAATACACTTATCCTAACAGATAAGTGTATGCCTTATGTGAATTATGTGAAAGGTATGACTGACTGCTTGTCGGTACGTGAATGATCTTCGGATATTGCACGTATTTTCAAGTTATGATTATGGATATAATGCTATGTATAATGTAAGAATAGTATATACGCATGTCATGAATGAATGTAAGAAGTAGCCATGTACAGAAGAAAGAGACTGAGCCCTAATAATGCTCAAGGCAGAAAAGGGACCGAGCCCTAATAATACTCAAGGCAGTAAAGGGATTGAGCCCTAATAATACTTAAGGTAGAAAAGGGACCGAGCCCTTTATAATCTCGAGGCAGAACAGGGACAGAGCCCTAATAATACTCAAGGCAGAAAAAGGGACCGGACCCTAATAATATTGGAGGCATAATAGAATAATATAAGGTAGAATTTAGAACAAAGTATGAAGGTAAGAATATATACTATGTACGAAGTAAGAGAATATAAAGTATGTACGAAAGTATGAAGTAATCAATGTATGGTACGTTGTAAAAATTAACTAGAACTCACTCAGCTTAGCTGACTTTTAGTATGCACGCAGGTGAGTAGAATGAAGCAGCTCGCTTAAGAGGAACATGTGGCAAACGAATAAGAGACTGGCATCCGAAGACTCAAGACGTTTATTAACTTATGTTTAAATTTGAAAGACAATGTTTTATTAAGACAAGTTATGGATTGATATGTATTGTTTTTATGAAAGTTTAATATTCCACGAATGTTTTTAATAACTCTGATGATTAGAACTATGTTTATGAGTAAATCCAACGTCCAAATGTGAGGTACCAGTAACGGGGCCTTACACACAACCCCGAAAACATAACAAGGAAATGGGTCTAGAAACTCACCTGGATCCTGTTTCGTTCTCCGTTCACGGTTATTCCTTTCTTTAACTGAGCTCTGCTACTGTATATTAATCACGTGTAACAATACTCATCCTAATCATATTATTCATATTTCAGCCAAAATGGCTAAGTCTGGTCTATTCTAATGGTATTGTTTTAGAATACATTTTACTTAGAATATATTTCATCCTCTAACACCAATGTATTCCAACACTTTGTATTTGAATACAATGTGTTCCTTTATTGTATCCAAGTCTTTCAATGTATTCTACTAGGCAAATTGTATTCGATTTAAGTATTGTATTCAAATCTACAATGTATTCGAGTTACATGTGTAATCGAGTTATGTATTGTATGCGAGTTTGCATAGATGTATTTGAACCACTCAGTGTATTCGAGCATAGTCCATGTAGGCGAATTATCACGATTTATTCAAACACCATGATGTATTCGAGTGTAACCCATGTAATAGAATAGGCTCGCGTAATCGAACCCTTTGTTTGTATTCGAGCCATTAAAGTAATCGAGTGTATGTTGTAATCGAGTCACCTATTGTATTCGAATGGACCAAATGTAATCGAGTCATAACATGTATGCGATTATGAGCATAGTAATCAAATACACTCTTGTATTCGAAAATGGGCATTGTAATCGAATAAAGTCATTGTATCCGAACTATGCTTATGTAATCGAATTACACATTGTAATCGAGTTAAGCATGTGTATTTGGTTCTAGGCATTGTATTCGAGTCATCAACATGTATTCGAATCAACAGTGTACACGAGTACACCTATTGTATTTGAATATAAGTAGTGTAATCGAACATAACACTGTAATCGAGTTTAGCTTGTGTATGCGAACGGGCTGAACTAGTTTGGTTCTTTTATCTCCATTAACCTTATGTTTCATGACCTTAATGCCCTCTTATGGTTCGGTATTAACCCATAAATGTTTCCCTAACCGTTTTAGGCCAAAACATGACCCGGGTAACCATAAAGCTTGGACCTTTATGGTTTAAAACGTTCAAGGGTAGATCTAGCGTTCCTTTTATAAGCCGTTTATAACCATGAGTTCGCTAAGTCCGTTTTAAACGTCAAATTTGCAACTTTATCCCATAATAAGGTCCGATTTACTAAACTATTAAGTTTCATGCAAAACTGACTTCGTTTACCCATTCTTTTCACAAACCGAACGCTACTCGTTTTTCCCGAAACGAACCAAATAACCCGTTCACTATCAAGTTCATTACTTTATCAATAATCATGACCCGATCTATCATCCTACCAAGTTTCATGCACATCCGTGCACGAAAAGAAAGCTTTTTTTTTTTAACAAAAACGAACCTTTGAGGTTTTTGTTTGAAATCACTCGAGAAGCCCAAAACCTAATCAAACGTACTCTGATTTGAGTGATTCAAGCGGCCACGGAATCTTATCTTACCGATCTACAAACCCATCAGTTCGTCTTCGCAGGAAACCGCCTCTACAGTCACCGGAACAGCTGAACAGTCACCGGAAACTCACTTTTAAGCTGCTACGGTTTGGTGATAAGAACTGGACTTCCCTACCTCTGAGCGAAGATCTATATAGTGGAAATCTTCATTTATATACCATGAACACTCAATTAAATTTAAGACCGATCCGACGGTGAGATCCCCGGGAATCTTTGTGTCTTTGTGGGTGGTTTTCTCAAAAACTGGAATTGGATAAGTGTGTGTTTTTGATGGTGTAGAGATGTATGAAAATGGAAAGAATTAGGGTTGTAAGGGGTATTTATACTCCCTTAAGCCCATGGACCTTAGGCCCATCTTTCCTTTTTGGTCCATAATTAATTACATTTAATTAGCCTACTTATCCTTCCATCTTTATTATTTTATTATTTCTCTACTAACTGAAGTAAACTTTTCCACCATAATTAAATAATATATTAAATATTATTCTTAGAAATTGCGGGACGTTACAAGTCTTCCCACCTAATAAGAGGTTTCGTCCTTGAAATCTGCTTAGTCCTTTTAAAAGGAATACTTCACGTATTCACATCCTTTCTTGAACCGGCTTAGCTTCCTAACTAACCGTTTTATCCTTTGTCTCACAATCATCGAGTGATGTTCATTTGTTTTAGCTGTCCTAGGTAGCTTGTCCATGAAGTCCTCGATGATACGTTTCCTTATCGAGACTTTGCAAGTGCATATCACTCCCACAAGCTTGCTCTTTTTTTGTCCTTTAAATAGTAACATGACACTTACTATCATTACGCTTAGCACTGAATGACCATTCCGTCCAATTACAACCTTTAGCAAATACACTGCTTTTCAATATGTTCAAAACATATTAATTCCTGAAAAGGAAACCTTTCCAGTTTATCCTTGAGGATTACTTCTTAAAATCCCTTTGTCTATTCCTTGAGGTAGAAAAATCCCTGCAATTCTTGAGCACATCCATACTGTAACTTGTCGGAAAACTCCTTGCATGTCTTTCCATCTTTTATCCTTGGTTTCTAGCATCCTCTTGCGTTGTGACTTTCGGCTCCACATTCACAACACTCGTGGTTGTTCTTATCCGTGTAGGCAAAGTATCATGTCTATCCACAACTGTCACATACCTTGGGCTCCTCTTCATTTGACTTTTTCTTAAGAGTTTCACTTCATTAGAATAAGCTTTCATCGTAACCGACATCTTTACTATTTGATGCCTCGTTATAAACCGAGTATCTAGACTTATGATCTTCATCTAGGATTTGGCCTCGAAGATATCCATGACGAGAATTCTTCGGGCAACCAATTCTAATTTTCACATCATAAGTATTACCTTTCAAGTCTCGGTGTAACTAGAGAATTCATTTCATTTCCATCTTGCTCTCATCCTTTACGAAATAGTATGTCAGTGACCTCGTTAGCCTCTCTAGGATAATACTTGCTTTCACAATCATAATCCTTTATCAGCCTTACCCATCTTCTTGCCTCGCATTCCATTCTTTCTGTTTGAAGAGGTATACATGTATCAATAGTACACATTGAAAACTTAGCATACAATTACTCTTTATTCGGCGTCTCCAACACTTCCCTCAAGTGTTCAGCATGATCAGACTTATTCCTTGAATATTTCAAGCTTATCATCAACAAAAGCAATGTCAGATTTGTCCCAGATCGGATGACACCCTATTCATCACAACCATATATGTTGCTGGAGCATTCTTCAATCCTAACGATATCATGAGAAATTCTTAGTGTCCATATCGTGTCGGAAACGTTATCTTAGGGATGTCTGACTCTTTTACTTCCGACTAATGATAACCTGCTCTGAGGTCTATTCGCGAGAACCAACTAGCACCTTGCTGATTAAACAAATCATCAATCCGTGGAACATATATCTATTCTACACCGTAAGCTCGTTCAACTTGCGGTAATCTATACACATTCTCATACTTCCGTCTTTCTTCTTCATGAAGATCACTGGTACACCCCGTAGGAAAACACTCGGCGTTAAACAAACTTTGTCGATGAGTACTTGCAGTTCGGACATTAACTCTTTCCGACAGTCAGTAATGTGCTTTCGCGACGGGTTGTGCTCCTAGTATTAATTCTATCTGAAATTCTACCTCTTGTTCCAGTGGTAACCTCGGAAGGTCCTCTAGGAACACTTATGGATATTTACACACTATATGAACATTTTTCACTTTTTTCGTCTAGGCCGTAGCTTTGACAACATACGCCAGGTAGGCACTACATCCTCATCTTAACAAACTTTCAGCTTTTATCATCAGAATGACTTTAAGCCCTGAACTTTCCTTAATACTATAAATCGTCAATGTACTGCCATCCAAAGACATAAACCTTATTAATTTGTTCTTACATGTTATATGAGCCTTAGGCCCAAACAACAAATCCATTCCCAAACGGCATCGAACTCTCTTAAGTTTGAACATAAATAGTAGCAAGGAAATCACGTCCCTTTAGTTCTACCTTAGAATTCTTAACCAGTCTCATACTTTAACGAAAGTATCACTAGTGGTCTCTTCCATAAAGTCTCAGGTACACAACTACATTCTACTTAGCGTCTTCTTTCATATTCGCTACACTATGTAGTCTCGTCCTTTCATTCCTTATCAATTAGGATGCCTCAACATTCACCCGTCCCTCTCGATCATCTATGATTTTATCATCATTCGCTTTGTTACTCACGATCCCAACAAGTTCCTTTATGGAGTTAACTATTGCAGACATACTACATGTCTTAACTCATTCTAGTTGGCTTATCTCCGTTTCTTTCATGTTGCTTCCACTTGGACTTCCCAGTTCGGGCTGCCTTTGATGCTTCAGCGAACATTGTTGGCATTGTAATGTGAAACAATTAAGCAACTCCCTTGTTGTGCATGACTACAAGCTCCAAGCGTGATCCATCTTCATTACTTCCTAAAGTCAAAGTCCTAATGCTTTCGTTATCGCCTTGTCACACCTTCTTCAAAAAGGTGTCTGGTTGGCGCGTGTCTTACCATAACATCCAGTACGACCTCCTCGTGCTTGTCCCTTTGTATCAACCATCTATCTTATCTCTAAGGAAACACAAACATTATCACTCTAGGAATTATTTAGCACATGATTTGTAAGGTAAGTAGTTAATGACAGTGACCAAGTGTAATTAACTATTTGCATTACTCCTTAGGTTCTACATACTCTCCTTTATGATTTCACTTGTGCTAGTTTCTACTACTCACACAATCATGTAAACATACATATAACCTACATTCTTATCCCAAGCAATTAATCTGGCATACACGCATTCCTTTCCTAGCAATTAAGCTAGTATACAAACACTATTTTCTGTAGCAATTAAGATACCATCCTTACACATTCTTATATTACTTTACCTTTACCAAGCTTGCTTGAGTGGCACATGGCTTTCTTGAGCTGGCATCTTCTTTTTTTCTTACTTAAGTCCCATTCTTTGTTCGAGTCTAGGCATGTAGATTGCTTAATTCTCTCGAACTCATGCTCTGATACCAACTTGTAAGGCCCCGTTACCGGTGCCTCACTTTTGAGGTTAGATTTACTCATAAACACATTTCTACTAATCATAGTTAATTAAAACTTTACGCGGAATATAAAACTTTCATAAACATTACATAATAATTCATAACTTGTCTTAAAACATTCTTGTCTTTCAAAATTAAAACATTAAATGTAAAACATCATGAGTCTTCAGATGCCAAAATCTTATTCTTCTGCCATGTGTCGCCGCTCAAGCCAGCTGTCTCATCCTACTCACCTGCGTACATACTAAAAGTCAGCTACGCTGAGTGAGTTCTAGTTAATCACACATCATACAATACATGTACCTACCTTCAATTATGCATCCGAAGAGACATAATAATTACTTTACTAATTTACTTTCATTACATAATTTCATACATGCGTTCATACTTTATTACTTTCATACTATATAATTATTTTCCTTTCTACCTCAGATATTATTAGGGTCTGATCTCTCTTTCGTTGTCTATCTCACATATTATTTGAGCCTGATCCCTTTCTTGTCTATCTCATATATTATTAGGGTCTGATCCCTCTTTCCTTGTCTATCTCAGATATCCCTTTCTTGTCCATCTCAGACAGTATTAGGGTCTGATCCCTCTTTCCTTGTCTATCTCAAATATTATTAGGGTATGATCCCTTTCTTGTCTATCTCAGATATTATTAGGTTATGATCCCTCTTTTCTTCTCTATCTCAGATATTATTAGGGTCTGATCACTTTCTTCTCTATCTAAGATATTATTAGGGTCTGATCCATTACTTATTCATCTTTGTACGTACTGTCTTTAAATACCCATAACATACATATACTTTCTTTAATCATTTATACATACTTATATGTTATACATATATCTATCATATACATTCAACTATCCTATACATACCTCCCTTGTCAATACATGCAATATCCGAAGATCGTTCACATACCGACAAGCTTTCATTCACATTTAAGATATACATAAATAACATATAAATCATACAGGGCATACACTTACCATTTAAGGTAAGTGTATTAATTATCACATCGAGTGTGCACACAGCCCCAAAAATATAACAAGGAAATGGGGCTAGAAACTCACCTGGATCCTGTTTCGTTCTCCGTTCACGGTTATTCCTTTCTTTAACTGAGATCTACTAACTGTATATTAATCACGTGTATCAATACTCGTCCTAATCATATTATTCATATTTCAGCCAAAATGGCTTAGTCTGGTCTATTCTAATGGTCTTATTTTAGAATACATTTTACTTAGAATATAATTTCATCCTCTAACACCAATGTATTCCAACACTTTGTATTTGAATACAATGTGTTCCTTTATTGTATCCAAGTCTTTCAATGTATACTACTAGGCAAATTGTATTCGAATTAAGTATTGTATTCAAATCTAAAATGTATTCGACTTACAGGTGTAATCGAGTTATGTATTGTATGCGAGTTTGCATAGATGTATTCGAACTAGTGTATTCGAGCATAGTCCATGTATGAGAATTATTAGGATGTATTCGAACATCATGATGTATTCGAGTGTAACCCATGTAATCGAATAGGCTTGTGTAATCGAACCCATTGTTTGTATTCGAGCAATTAAAGTAATCGAGTGTATGTTGTAATTGAGTCACCTATTGTATTCGATTGGACCCAATGTAATCGATTCATAACATGTTTGCGATTATGAGCATAGTAATCGAATACACTCTTGTATTCGAAAATGGGCATTGTAATCGAATAAGGTCATTGTATTTGAACTATGCTTATGTAATTGAATTACACATTGTAATCAAGTTAAGCATGTGTATTTGGTTCTAGGCATTGTATTCGAATCATCAACATGTATTCGAATCACCAGTGTACATGAGTACACCTATTGTATTCGTATATAAGTAGTGTAATCGAACATAACAGTGTAATCATGTTTAGCTTGTGTATGCGAACGGGCTGAACTAGTTTGGTTCTTTTATCTCCATTTACCTTACGTTTCATGACCATAACGCACTATTATGGTTCGGTATTAACCCATAAATGTTTCCCTAACCGTTTTAGGCCAAAACCATAAAGCTTGGACCTTTATAGTTTAAAACGTTCAAGGGTAGATCTTGGGTTTCTTTTATAAGCCGTTTATAACCATGAGTTCGTTAAGTCTGTTTCAAACTTCAAGTTTGCAGCTTCATCACATAATAAGGTCGGATTTACAATACTACTAAGTTTCATGCAAAACCGACTTCGTTTACCCATTCTTTTCTCAAACCGAACGCTACTTGTGTTATCCGAAATGAACCAAATAACCCGTTCACTATCAAGTTCATTAATTTATCAATAATCATAACCCAATCTATCATGTAACATCCCTAAATTTCCAAGAATAATATTTAATGTATTATTCGTTAATAGTGGAAAAGTTTACTAGAATTGGTAGAGAAATGATGAGGTAATAATAAGATGGTTCAAGTAGGCTAAGTAGATGGAATTATGGACCAAAAAGGAAAGATGTGCCTTAGGCCCATGGGCGTAAGGGAGTATAAATACCCCTTAAACCCTAATCCTTTCCATTATTATCTATCACTACACCATAGCCTACACCTTGAGAAACACACACACACCATCCTTTAACCCAAGCCAAGATCCAAGGCGAAAACCCAAGCTTGTTGGTGCTAGATCATCGTGTCAAACCTAAACAACATCAAGACCAGCTCGTGTTTGTAGAACGACTCATTTAAGATACGTTTATCTTTAGAAATTGTTCTTATAGGTTCGGTTTGGTTTGGGAAATCATATATCTGTGTTAGTATGATTAAAACGAATCTAATGAAATAAACCTTACTGAATTTGATTAGCATTTGATAGGTTAATTGTTAACATAATATAACCCGTAACTATATGCACAAATCGCACCCCTTAAACATGGATTTTTGGCCGATTTGATGGTTAGGGTTTGTAGGCGCTGCATAGACAATTCCAATGATACCAAAATCATGATATTTCGTTTTGAATTAAAGGTTTAATTGCAGATCTAAGATATGTTGACTGTTATTGTTCTTGACGATTTTCACTTTGACCCTTGTGTCAAAGTCTGGATAAGAACTAGATGATTCGTTATAATTAAGATAACGAATCAGGTAGTTCGTTACTCGCCCATTCGTTCTGTCAAGATAACGAATTAGCTACCCAGTTCGTTATGATTCAAATAACGAATCAAGCGATTCGTTACTCACCATTCGTCATAATTCAGATAACGAATTAAGTTGTGTCTGGGTAACGAATCAGACGAAGATAAGGTAACGAATCAGTTAGTGAATCAGACTCAATTCGTTATAATTGAGATAACGAACTAGGCCATTCGTTATAGCGAATGTAGGAGGATTTTGAAACGAATTAGACTGTGAATTGATAACGAATTAGCCAACGAATTAGGATTAATTCGTTATAGAAAATGAGTTAACAAGTTAGATAGTAATTAAAAATCATAATGGAAAATGTGTTAAGACAGTTAATGTAAATAAAATTTTTCCAAGCTGACCTGGTAGCTCGACCCCAGCCAGGGGCTCTGCCCCTTGGATCCTGCTAGGGGCTGCCGCCCCTAGACCCGCTGCCAGGGGAGATGCCCCCGGACCCCCGTTCGTTGAGGGTAATAACTAAGACTAGAAAGGCGATATAAGTAGTGATAGTTAATTGATACTTGTAACTGTTGTACGGTTAGTCATGCACAGCTCAAGAATGGAATAACTACTATCTGTGAACGTAACAAATTCAGGTGAGTTTCTAGCCCCACTTCTTTGTTATGTTTTCGGGGCTGTGTGCATACACGATGTGACAGTTAATACACTTAACTTAAATGGTAAGTGTTTGCCATGTATGATATATGTGTTAGATACGATTGATTGCTTGTCGGTACGTGAACGATCTTCGGATATTGCATGTACCGTTAGGTTATAAATAAAAATATGGATATTGTATGTAATGCAGGGATGATTACTTGCCGATACGTGAACGATCTTCGGATATTGCATGTATTGCCAATAATAGCGATGATTGTCTCCTTATATGGATATTAAATTATAACTTATATATAGAGTTTCATCTACGGATAATGTATAGAGTGTTCCTTAAATGGAAAGCATAGTGTTCCTTTAATGGAAAGCTTCGTGTTCCTTCGATGTAAAGCTTAGTGTTCCTTTAATGGAAAGCACAGTGTTCCTTTGATGGAAAGCATAATGTTCCTTTAATGGAAAGCATAGTGTTCCTTCTATGGAAGTATATAGGATGCTCCTTCTATGGAGAATATATATATATAGAGTGTCATTCTATGGAGAATATAAATAGTAGGGCAATAGTAATAGTTCTTTTAATAGATACTATGTGACGTCCTTTTATGGACATTTATACAAGTTTAAGATATGTATGTATGTAAGATATGTGTATGTATTGTATGTCGCCTGATTAACTAGAAGTCACTCAGCGTAGCTGACTTTTAGTATGCGCGCAGGTGTTTATGTTTATCGAGATGGCATGAGGATGACACATGGCATGGATTGAACGGCTGGAAAATGAAGACGAAAGAAATGATGATTAAGATATGATGTTTTAAGTTGGTTCTAAAGAAAGGATTTAATATTTTGTAACAAAAATTTATTGATGTTTTATATTCCGCGAAAAGTTTTAATAAACTCAGATTTGTAGAACTATGTTTATGAGTAAATCCAACACCAAAGTAGGGCTACCAGTAACGGGGCCTTACAAGTTGGTATCAGAGCAAAGTTCGAGAGATTTAAGCATCCTACATGCTTAGACTCGAACAGAGATTGGGATTTAAGTAAGAAAAGAAAGAAGATGCCAGTTCAAGATAGCCGTGTGTCACTCAAGCAAGCTCAGTAACGATATTGTATATAGTTAATAAATCATAATGTTAGCTTAACTGTTAAAGAAAGAACATGTGACTGATAAGGATAGGTTTTATTGATTGTTTGATTGATTATCTGTTTAAAAGTAGAAACTAGCATAAGTGCAATCATAAAGGGAAGTATATTGAACCTGAGAAGTAATGCAAATAGTTAATTACACTTGGCCACTGTCATTAACTACTTACCTTACGAATCATGTACTAAATAATTCCTAGAGTGATGACGTTTGTGTTTTCCATTTAGAATACGATGGCTGGAGCAAGAAGGTTTGTTGGGAAAGGAGGTCATACTGGACGTCCTTGTGGTCCACGTGTTGCCCGGGAATCTTCTAAGAAACCAGTTACTACCACGAGGAGGGAGAAAAGTGAAACTCTGCAAGGACCAAGCAGCGATGAAGGGTATCAGCTGGATCATGTTGTTCAATTTTCCATTTCCTACACTGTAGCTGCTGCAGCGAAGAAATTTCGTCCTGATAAGTCTGTGGAAAGCTATGCAAGGGCCACTGAGGGGACAGGGGAAGACAGTAAGAAAGTTGATGGTAATAAGGGAGGGGCGAAAAGAACCAAACGATCAGCAGATGTCGCGGAGCATGCAAGGAGGAAGGCACATAAGGGGGCAAACAAGGAAACTTGAAAAGTGTGCGGAAAGATGCGCGGTGGTGAGAGCAGATGGGGTAAGGGTACCATCGCTTGTCTTAAGTGTGGTAAAGCTCATGGTGGAGAGTGCAGGCTTGGATCGAATGCATGTTACAAGTGTGGAGAGGTGGGGCATTATGCTTCAGAATGCATTGCAAGGCCCACGTGTTACAAATGCGGTAAGACTGGTCACATGGCAAGAGAGTGCAAAGGAACGGAGGCGAGATGTGCGAAAGGGATATGAGCATCGGCCGAAGGAAAGCAGCAGAGAGGAGCGCTTGATGAAGGAATAATTTCTTAGACAATTGTTTAATTTCGTATTCAGTATTATTGCCTAAGAACTTGTTTTGCGTTAAAGTTTAAAACTTATGCTTATATATGACGTGTAATATAGCGAGTTTGGTTATGAATGATTATTTATGTTATGATAAAATGCCGTACTAGACAATGGTGTTAAATGGTAGGATGAGCATCGTAATAGACACCGTTGTGTTTTTTCCTTTTAGAATACGATGGCTGCATCTAGGGCAGTTGTTGGAGCAGGAGGCCGCACGGGATGTCGTGGCAGGCCTCGTCGTGTCCAACGACCTTCGGTAGAAACAGCTTCCAACACCGAAGCTCAAGGAAGCGCAGCTGGAAGAGACCCTGAGAACAACGAAGGAGTCCAACTCGATCCCATAATTCAAGCAGCTATTGTCCAAGCAGTAGCCACAGCTGTGAAGAATATGAAACCGGAGAGGTCTGCTGGAGACCATGAAAGAACTGCTGAAAGGGCGGAAGGAGATGGTAGGAAAGATGATGAAGGAGAGAGGGAAGCTTCGATCGTAGTGAGGTCTGCGAAGGCTGATGACAGAAAGAGGGGCCGAGGTGGGTGCAACTATAAGTCCTTCAAAGGTTGTGACCCGCCGAAACTGACTGGTTTGGGAGACGCAATCGCTACTCTTCAATGGATAACTGCCATGGATAAAATTATCCGAATCAGCGAGTGACGTCCCGACCAAGCTTTCGGTGATGCCACCCAATCGTTTGAGGAGGAGGCGATGTATTGGTGGGAAAGTGTGGAGCAGAGAAAGACCCGGGATGAGATTAAGGCCCTGAGGTGGGAGGATCTGAAGGAGCTGGTGATGAAGAGGTTCTGCGCTGATACCGAAGTTGAAAGAGTGGAGATGAAGTTTCTGAACTTGAAAGCGGGAAAGATGACACAACAGGAGTATACTACTGAATTCAACCGCATGTCTAGGTTGGTACCTGACATGGTGAACACCGAAGCTAAGAGGATCAAGTGTTACGTAAGGGGTCTTCCACAGAATGTTCTCACTTTGGTTAAGGCTAGTAAACCTGCAACATTTGACTTGGCCGTGGAATTGGCCGAGATGGTTTATGGGGACATTTCCGTCTGTGAAGAGGAGAAGACGAAACCGAAGAAAAAGAACCCAACCCCAGAACCAAATGAAGCCAATGAAGTGGATCCACGTAAAAAGAAGGCAAGGCAGGAGGAGTTCACCGCTTGTGAAAAATGTGAGAAGAGACACCCGGGAGAGTGCGGAATGGGAATAGGTGTTTGCTACAGGTGTGGAACAGCAGGACATTCCTCTTGGGAGTGTAAGGATTACCATAGGTGTCACAACTGTGGAGGGCGTGGACACCTAGCAAGAGATTGCAGGAAGCCGAAGGGAGGATATGAAGCAGAGAAGAGTACTTAAGGTTTAACAATTTCCCCTTATGTTTTGAAAGACAGTTCAAAAAGGCTAGTTACTAGCCATAAGTTTAATCTGTGTTTGATTTATTAATGACTTAACGCGTGTTTTATGTACTATTTTAAAGTTAGACTGGAGTTGTCTAAATTAATTATGCTAAGAAACTGTTATGAGTTGATTATGGTTATGAATGATTGTTGTGTGGTGATAAATGTTATCTTAGACAATAGTGTTAAGTAGAGCGAAACGTGGTCCTTTGGAAGGACAAGACGAGACTTGGTACATCGAGGTCCTCATGGACAAGCTACCTTAATAGCTAAAACACATGAACATCACTCGATGACTACAATTTAGGAGTAAGAAAGATAACCCAGAAAGCAAAGACGATTAGGAAGTGTTCCTTTCACAAGGAAGAAACCTCTTTAAGGAGGGAAGACTTGTAACATCCCTAAATTTCAAAGAATAATAGTTAATGTATTATTCGTTAATAGTGGAAAAGTTTACTAGAATTGGCAGAGAAATGATGACGTAAGAATAAGATGGTTCAAGTAGGCTAAGTAGATGGAATTATGGACCAAAAAGGAAAGATGGGCCTTAGGCCCATGGGCATAAGGGAGTATAAATACCCCTTAAACCCTAATCCTTTCCATTATTATCTATCACTACACCATAGCCTACACCTTGAGAAACACACACACACCATCCTTTAACCCGAGCCAAGATCCGAAGGCGAAAACCCAAGCTTGTTGGTGCTAGGTCGTCGTGTCAAACCTAAACAACATCAAGACCAGCTCGTTTTTGTAGAACGACTCATTTAAGATACGTTTATATTTAGAAATCATTCTTATAGGTTCGGTTTGGTTTGGGAAATCATAGATCTGTGTTAGTATGATTAAAACGAAACTAATGAAACAAACCTTACTGAATTTGATTAGCATTTGATAGGTTAATTGTTAACATATTATATAACCCGTAACTAGATGCACAAATCGCACCCCTTAAACATGGATGTTTGGCCGATTTGATGGTTAGGGTTTGTAGGCGCTGCATAGACGATTCCAATGATACCAAAATCATGATATTTCGTTAAGAATTGAAGGTTTAATTGCAGATCTAAGATATGTTGACTGTTATTGTTCTTGACGATTTTGACTTTGACCCTTGAGTCAAAGTCTGGATAAGAACTAGATGATTCGTTATAATTAAGATAACGAATCAGGTAGTTCGTTACTAGCCCATTCGTTCTGTCAAGATAACGAATTAGCTACCCAGTTCGTTATGATTCAAATAACGAATCAAGCGATTCGTTACTCACCATTCGTCATAATTCAGATAACGAATTAAGTTGTGTCTGGGTAACGAATCAGACGAAGATAAGGTAACGAATCAGTCAGCGAATCAGACTCAATTCGTTATAATTGAGATAACGAACTAGGCCATTCATTATAGCGAATGTAGGAGGATTTTGTAACGAATTAGACTATGAATTGATAACGAATTAGCCAACGAATTAGGCTTAATTCGTTATAGAAAATGAGTTAACGAGTTAGATAGTAATTAAAAATCCTAATGGAAAATGTGTTAAGACAGTTAATGTAAATAAAATATTTCCAAGCTGACCTGGTAGCTCGACCCGGCCAGGGGCTCTGCACCTTGGACCATGCTAGGGGTTGCCGCCCCTAGACCCCACTGCCAGGGGCGCTGCCCCCGGACCCCCGTTCGTTGAGGGTAATAACTAAGACTAGAAAGGAATAACTACTATCGGTGAACGTAACAGAATTCAGGTGAGTTTCTAGCCCCACTTCCCTGTTATGTTTTTGGGGCTGTGTGCATACTCGATGTGACAGTTAATACACTTAACTTAAATGGTATGTGTATGCCATGTATGATATATGTGTTAGATACGATTGATTGCTTGTCGGTACGTGAACGATCTTCGGATATTGCATGTACCGTTAGGTTATAAATAAAAATATGGATATTGTATGTAATGCAGGGATGATTACTTATCGATACGTGAACGATCTTCGGATATTGCATGTATTGCCAAGAATAGCGATGATTGTCTCCTTATATGGATATTAAATTATAACTTATATATAGAGTTTCCTCTATTGATAATATATAGAGTGTTCCTTAAATGGAAAGCATAGTGTTCCTTTAATGGAAAGCCCCGTGTTCCTTTGATGTAAATCATAGTGTTCCTTTAATGGAAAGCCCATTGTTCCTTTGATGGAAAGCATAGTGTTACTTTAATGGAAAGCATAGTGTTCCTTCTATGGAAGTATATAAGATGCTCCTTATATGGAGAATATATATATAGAGTGTCATTCTATGGAGAATATAAATAGTAGGGCAATAGTAATAGTTCTTTTAATAGATATTATGTGACGTCCTCTTATGGACATTTATACAAGGTTAAGATATGTATTTATGTAAGATATGTGTATGTATTGTATGTCGCCTGATTAACTAGAACTCACTCAGCGTAGCTGACTTTTAGTATGCGCGCAGGTGTATATGTTTATCGAGAAGGCATGAGGATGACACATGGCATGGATTGAACGGCTGGCATTTGAAGACGGACGAAATGGTGATTACGATATGATGTTTTAAGTTGGTTCTAAAGAAAGGATTTAATATTTTGTAATAAATGATTGATGTTTTATATTCCGCGAAAAGTTTTAATAAACTTTGATTTGTAGAACTATGTTTATGAGTAAATCCAACACCAAAGTAGGGCTACCAGTAACGGGGCCTTACATATCATCCTACCAAGTTTCATGTAAATCCGTGCACGAAAGTAAGCTTTTTTAACAAAAACCTACCTTTGAGGTTTTTGTCTGAAATCACTCGAGAAGCCCAAAACCATATCAAATGACCTCCAATTTGACTTCACCGAAAACTGCGCTACAGTTGCCGGAATCTTCACTTTTGAGCTGCTACGGTTTTGGTGATAAAAATTGAACTTCCTTACCTCTGATCGAAGATCTAATCAGTGGAAATCTTCACTTATATACCATGAACACTCAGTTAAAATTTGAGACCGATCCATCGATTAGATCTTCGGAAATCTTTGTGTCTTTGTGGGTGGTTTTCTCAAAAACAGGAATTGGATAAGTGTGTGTTTTTGATGGTGTAGGCTATGGTGTAGAGCTGCATGAAAATGTAAAGGATTAGGGTTTTAAGGGGTATTTATACTCCCTTGAGCCCTTGGACCTTAGTCTTATTTTTCCTTTTAGGTCCATAATTAATTACATCTAATTAGTCTACTTATTCATCCATCTTTATTATTTTATTATTTATCTACTAACTCATGTAAAATTTTTCACCATAATTAAATAATATATTAAATATTATTCTTAGAAATTTCGTGATGTTACAGAACAATACCATCTTATTAAGGAGGAAAGAAAAAAAATCGCAAAATATTATTTTAAAAAAAAGTTTAAAGTAATTCTTTAGTAGTTCTCTAGTTCTCTCTTTAAAAACGAGTTCTCTCTAGATCCTACCCCTATATATAATTTGGATCATGAGAGAACTATTTGAAAATTTAGAACATTGAGAACCAGTTTCTAACCACTAGTTTTTCTTATTTAAAGTTGAATTAAAATTATCTTAAAGGGTAAAATGGGAATTTAACATAACACATAACATGGGAATAAACTAGGGAACATATATATCTTTCAATCCCTGCTTTTTCTATTCAACGACTGTAAAGATTGGGAAAATATACAATTGAATCACACGATTGAAATCATATGATTGAGTAAAGATCGAAGGAGCTAAGGTTTGTAGAAAACGAATTTAACATCAAATCAAAGTATCTAGGGTTTGTATTATCTTATTCGCGGTTCAACTCCGATCGGTTATCCTTCAAAACAAATTCGATTTTATGGGATTTAAGTTATATATTTGGTACATCAATTGTTATTAGTTCAAATAGCCCTAATTGTTTGTTTATAGCGATTGTTTAATTTAGATTTATATAATTTGAAACTTAAATTAGGTGCTAGATTTGACAGATTTTAGGTTATAGAATTGATACGTCAACATATTTTGATCATTTAACTCCAATCGTTTAATTAGGTGTTAGATTTGATAGATTTTAGAAGTTAATAATGGATGTTTCAATTACCGGATCTACATCTCACTCGATTGAAGAAGTAAACAACTTTGAACAAGGTAATTATAATTTCCATTGCTTTTGTTTAATTTTTTTTGTTAATGGCATGCGTATGATATTTTGATATATGTTAACTTTCTGAATTGATTTTAATGACACACTGTATATGTATGTACACATATGCATATTTTAAGAATAGTTTAATGTTTAATATATACTTTTTAAAATAGTTTAATGTAAGTCGTGTTCATTAATATACAATTAATAGACATGGTTATCATTATTTATTTAGATATGTATCAGTTATTATTTTGTTTATTTTTTCATGTTAATTTGTTTGTGACGAATCCATATTAAGTAGTCTATGAATTACCGAATGGAGAGAGGTCTTGGATTCCATTTGTTTCTCCTAAATTCAAACCTTATGTTGGAACTAAGTTTCACACATTGGATGTTGTTGTTGTAATGTTTCAGGAGTATGCTCAGATGGCTGGGTTTTGCACTCGTTTGGGTACCACCAAGAAGCATAAAGGTATAATTAAAACTAGATACATCTCGTGCTAGAAATCTAATAAACCTAAGGATCAAGATAATGATTGCGTTGACATTTCTTCAACCTCTAGTTCCCGTTGCGTGAACTTCAAAGTAACTGATTATAAAGCATTGATAAAAGTTAGACTTATAAAGTTTCTTCAGATTATGAGATATATGTATTGCGGAGGAACACAATCACGGACATCTTTCTTCCCACCATTTGACTACGAAAATAAGAAAAGTAGACTTTGCAAAAAAAGAGTTTATTTCCAACTGTCGTTTGGTTTGTGTCGGGTCAACCATACCGTTCAAGCTTCATGTGGCATTAAAGGGTGTTCATCATAATCTAAAAGGTACACTAACAGATTACAATATTTTTGGTAGAGATATAGAAGAGGCAATTGCTGATGGAGATGCCCACATGGTGGTTGATAAATTCAATTAACGTTCAAAAAATGTACACAATTTAACTTTTAAATAACGAGTAGTTGGAACTGAGCTTACGTCTTTTTTCTAGGTTAATAATGTTTCAAAAATCAACTGAAAGGCATTTGGTGATGTTTTGGCTTTTGATGCAACATACCACACTAACATGTTAATTATCTATTTGCATTAATGTAATATAATATTTCTTTTGTAAATAGTAAAACATTGATATTTGTGTAGGTATGATATGCTCTTCGTTCAATTTACTTGTATTGATCACCACAAGAAGTGCACAGTTTTTGTTGCTGGCTTTTTGCGTAATGAAACTATTGAGTCATACACTCGGCTTCTTCAAATGTTTCTCGCCACACAAGTCAAGCAACCTACTTTTGTTTTAACCGATCAAGACCCTTCAATAAACAAGGTGTTCATAGTGTGTTGGACATATCGATTTCTCGATTGTGCATGTGGTATGTTATTACAAAACTACCATTAAAGGTAAATTTTAATTTTAATGATATACATATGTGTATGGTGAGTAGTATTTTCTGTTTGTACATGTGTGTATAGTAAGTTAGCATAAGGTACTTGTATGTATAATTAGTAGGAGTTATAAACTTAAAAACCGTTTGGTATATTTATATTATTTACAAAAAGAATCTAATGTATGTATATCCAAAAATTTATGTAACATCCAGATTTTGATAAGACTAATGAAATAAGTTTCGTTTATTTAATAAAGTGTCGTGTGTCGGTTTAGATAAATTAACTATAATATGATGGGCTTCGACCTTAAAAGATGGAATAAGAGATGGAATGGGCCTTAGGTCCATGGGCTTAGGGGAGTATAAATACCCCTTAAACCCTAATCCTTTCTTTCCTTTTTTATCCATCTCCACACCATAGCCTACATCATCAAAAACACACACTAACACCATCTTATATCCCGAGCCAAGATCCGAAGGTGGAAACCCGAACCCGTGGGTGCTAGATCGTCATGACGATCCAAACCTAGATCAAGACTAGCGCGAGTTCATTAACCGACTCGTTTAAGGTACGTTTATAGCTTGAACTTGTTCGTTTAGGTTCGTATTTCATCTAGAAATCATAGATCTATGGGTAAATGGTAAAAACGAATCCAACATAACAAACCTCACTGAAATTCATTAACGTTTGATTGGTTAATCGTTTGATTAAATGAACCGTTGGCAGGTATGTGTAAACCGCACCATGTAAAAATTGATGTTTGGATGATTGATGGATTGGGGTTAGTAGGAGAGGTGAATCTGAGTTGATTGATACCAAACTCGTGTCTTTTTGTTGAGATTTGAGGCTGAATTGCTAATCTGGTTCGTGTTGACTGTTTGGTGTTCTTGACAATTTTGACTTTGACCCTTGAGTCAAAGATCTGGATAAGAACTGGGATGATTCGTTATGACTGATCAACTCGTTACGCGGTCATAAAGAATGGGACTAATTCGTATGATTTAATAACGAATGAACTTTTAATTCGTTATCTACCCATTCGTTATATTAAGATAACGAATCAGGTCACATCAAGATAACGAATTAGGATAACGAACTAGGATAACGAACCAGATAACGAATCAAGTGATTCGTTATTTGCCAATTCGTAATGATAAGATAACGAACCAGATGACGCATCAAGTCCTGATAAGATAACGATCAGATAGCGAATCAGGCTTAATTCCTTATAGAGGACGAGTTAGAGAATTAAATAATAAATTTAAAATTCTAATGAAAAATGTGTTAAGACAGTTAATAGAAATTAAATTTTTCCAAGCTGACCTGGCAGCTCGACCCCAGCCAGGGGCTCTGCCCCTTGGACCCTGCTAGGGGCTGCCGCCACTAGAACCCCACTGCCAGGGGCGCTGCCTCTGGACCCCCGTTCGTTGAGGGTTATAATTAAACTAGAAGTATGATATGATTAGTGATAGTTAATTGATACATGTAATTATTATACAGTTAGTCGTGCACAACTCAAGAAAAGAATAACAATTAACGATGAACGTAACCGAGTTTAGGTGAGTTTCTAGCCCCATTTCCTTGTTATGTTCTCGGGGCTGTGTGCTTACTCGATGTGATAGTTAATACACTTACCTTAAATGTTAAGTGTATGTCATGTATGATTTATATGTTATATATGTATGTATATCTCGAATGTGAATGAAAGCTTGTCGGTACGTGAACGATCTTCGGATATTGCACGTATTGCAAGGGAGGTATGCATATGAATTATGAATTTGTATGATAGATATATGTACAACATATGAATATGTATGAATGAGTAAAGAATGTATATGTATGTTACGGGTATGTAAAGACAGAATGTACGAAGATGAAGAGGTAAGGGATCAGACCCTAAGAATATCTGAGATAGAGAAGAAAGGGATCAGACCCTAATAATATCTGAGATAGAGAAGTAAAGAGAGATCAGACCCTACTAATATCTGAGATAGACAAGAAAGGGATCGGACCCTAATAATATCTAAAATAGACAAAGGAAATAGGGTTCAGACCCTAATAATATTTAAGATAGTAAAGGAATGGATTAGACCTTAATAATATCTTAGATAGAACGGAAAGTAAGTATAAAGTATGAAAGTAATAAAGTATGTACGTATGTATGAAAGTATGAAATGAAAGTAAATTCGTAAAGTAATTATTATGTACCTTCGGATGCATGATTGAAGGTAATTATATGTACAGTATGATGTATGATTAACTAGAACTCACTCAGCGTAGCTGACTTTTAGTATGCACGCAGGTGAGTAGGATGAGACAGCTAGCTTGAGCGGGGACACATGGAAGAAGAATAAGATTCTGGCATCTGAAGACTTGTTATGCTTTATAAGTTATGCTTTGATTTTGAAAGACAAGATGAATGTTTTAAGACAGTTATGAATTATTATTGTAATGTTATGAAAGTTTTAGTATTCCGCGAATGTTTTAATTAACTCTGATGATTAGAACTGTGTTTATGAGTAAATTCAACGTCCAAAGTAGGGCACCGGTAACGGGGCCTTACAATTTAGTTTTTTCATAAAAAATAATTGAACACATTCATGATGATACATATATGTACAAACACGACATATATATGTGCATTTGTTTTGTATTTTTTTATCTTGCAAGTGTATACTCACTTTTGTTACTGTTTTTCAGATCGATAGAAATGTTTTGAACAATTTAAATTTTTTCCGATCGATTCACAAGCTTGTTTCAATTGTCTATATTGATTCACAAGTTATTAACTATAAATTCTGTTTTTTATTCTATAGGTACAGTGCTTAGCAAACCCAAAGTTCGATAATCAGACATCGGTTTTTTGATAATATTCAGATGTTCACTGATAGTCTGAAAGCCTGAGATGCAATAATAATAATCTAACTTGATCTACAAATTCGAGCAATAAAGGATGATATTTTTGAGGAATTCCCACTTGAGCCTACACACAACAAAGGCGTTGTAATTGAGGAATTGCTATCTCATAAAATAGCCACAAAGTCTTAGTTACAACACGAAAAGGAATACAAAATAAAGGTTCTCGAAAAAAGAAATGCCCACTTAGTTTGGGTGAGATGGCCAAGAAAAAGAGCAAGAAGAAGAGGAGAAAATGTATTTTTTGTAACAAACTAGTAAATGTTCATGATAAATGGAACTTCCCTCTAACAATAGGTATACCTGATGAAGAAACAAGGGAAACATCAACTGATGAGGAAAATGATGATGATGAAATATATGAAGAAAGAACCGATGATGAAACAAATGAAGATATTTGAATAGTAGGTGACTGACTTCATTCGGAAATGATCTTTTTTTTTACTTTAAATTGCTTTTGTTATATAATGTTTTTACATTGATGATCTACTTAGACACTACTATTACTTTTTTTTTAATTGTTATGTTCCACTTAAATAAAATTTTTTTGATGTTTTTGTCATCTGTTTGTGATGAAGTTTGTGTTATGGTACATATATTATACAGATTATACACGTGTATGTTATACAAAATACATATACACATGCGTAAATTCTTTTGCAAATTATACATGTGTATATTTATTATAAAGATTATGCATATGCGTATATTATACAGATTATACACGTATGTATATTATATATTTTCATGCTGATATACATTCAACTTAGAATCCCATCATAAATATTTATTTTTTGTGATAAAGTTTTCATGAAGAAATGGATTCAAAATAAGTTTTTAAGAATTTTTATGTATAACTTTTATGGTGATTACGTATTTGAAAGAGATTGACGGTATTTATGAATAAAAATAAACGATGTTTTTTTTATATTCCTGTGTTTGTGAAAAAGATGCCAATAAATGTGGATTTTAATATGTGTTTTTAGATAATTCAACTTTACAAAACATAATATTGTCATATAGAACTGTTGAAACCGATTATAAATATTCATATACCACACATAGGTTAGTTTTACGAGCTTATATTGACATATATGCATATTTTAATAAATTATACACATATGTACATTGCGTCATGCTTTATATTCACATATAAGAATATTTAACAATATATATATATATATATATATATATATAATACATCTATATATATATAATATTATATATATATATATATATAGATGTAACACTCGGAAACCACCTCCCATAGTAACGAGTCAGCCAAACCTAATATTCAAGTCATTTGTGGTAATGCAACCATCAATATCACATAGCAGTTAGAAAGAGAACAATACATTTAGGTCAGCAATTATATAGAAGAGATAAATAAAATGACATTCGGTTCCTTAAACTAGTATATCATACACAAAATAGAAAAAAAGTAACATAGATCCAACAATGAACTCAAGCGTAAATCCAACAAATAACATTAGTATTTTTAGTACTACACTTGTCAAAACATGCAATTCTGAGATTGATTCCACAACAAAAACTTCAAACAAGTAGTACTACAACGCATAAAACTTCAAACAAAATTAAAAGAATGTCTATTTCTTTTTTTGACCCGCCAACTCGGCTGCTTACTTTATAATTTTTTATGTAGAATATTTGATTCAAATAAGACAATTTCTGCTGCATAATTTTTTCGAAGTGTTGCAATTTTGCTTTAATCTTCTTTTGACCAATCGACACCCCATAGTACCATTTATCATTTGTTTTTCCCATCCATGTATCCATATTCCTCATGGTGATTTCTCCACAATCGACAATATTTTATATGTAGCCCAATAAATATCTACTCTTTCTGGTACTACATTTTCAATATCAATCCCTCTTAGATGATCAACTTCTTTTTAATATTCCACAGAAGTTTCTTTCTGTTAAAATTAAAAAATGAAGTTAACACATGTGTATATCAATTACATATATATATATATGTATAATATATTACATATATACTTATTGTCACACCCCAACCTACGGCGGAAATGCCGGGGCGCGAACTGATTGTCACAGCTTTTCAAAGGTTACTATCATACAATATTTAAATGACAATATCTATTAACTGAATTCAATTATCAAATAAATCCAATACAAACAATTACATAATTCATACGACAATACAAATTTTATATTTCTTAATTGAAATATTCTTCTAATTAAATTCTTCACTAAGTCTTCACCAACCTGCTTATGCGTATAAAATAAAGTTTTGTCAATAACACATGTTGAGTGAGTAAACACACCAGTTTAAGACACAACAGTAATAATATAACATAAATAAAGAAAGATGCAAACTGTTCCTGTGAGATAAGCAGTTAAGCCATAGCACATACACAATCAATCAAACCATAAAGAAAGCAAACCATAAAGAAAGGGCTCAACCAATCCATATAAATGGCCATTGGCTACCAAGCAAGGACTAAACCGTGCCATAAAAATGGACATCGGTTGCCGAAGTAAACAATAGCGTTCAAATAAAGCAAGTAAGCAAATAACAAGTTACGCATAAACTGATATACACACAAGGATTAAACAATTGTGATTTTGAATACTAGATAGTAGATAAATAAGATACGATACGCATATGTCCCCAAAAAGGTTAAAAATAAGTAAAAAGGGAAGTAATTACTCACCTGATTAAATGAACGAAGTAAAAGTGAGGATGAGAGCAGTTAAACCCCTTCGGGATTCACCGACAATGATTCCTAGTTAAACAATATAAATTAATTATAATGATGTAACATAATTAAATGAATTAAGATTTCGATGTGATATGAGTTATGTTTGGGATTATGATGTTTATTAATTGGTCGATGGATTTCTATTATGATTAATATTGCAGAAACATTATTATTAACTTAAGTAAATAAATAAGAGTTAAATAATTATATAACTAATATTTAATTAAAAATAATGTAAATATAAATGTATATATATATAAATATATATATATATATATATTTATATATATATATATATAACTTGTGATATACTAATTAATTTAAGACAAAAATTAAAATATATATATATTTGTCATACAATATATATCTTGGACTATTTAACGAAACTCAATTTTTAAAATACTTATAATATGTTTGTTATAGTTGTTTAAAGAACGATATATATATATATATATATATATATATATATATATATATATATATATATATATATATATATATTAAATGACGAGAAATCATAAAAAATGATGTCGGGCTTTTTTTTTTATAAAATAACGTTTATTTAATAAATAACACTGATTTATAAACCATTTAATATTTAAAATAAATAATTATAATAAAAATACATAAAAAGAAACGGGCTGGCTGGGGTTCGAACCCGCGTCCCCCAGCCGGCTCAAAGCATAACCCAGACAGCACTACCAGCTGCGCTGGGGTGTCTGGTTGTCATCTAACACAAATAAAAACTCATATATAATAAGCAATATTTCCCACAAAAGAATATAAACCCTAGAAAAATTCAATCGATCAAACCCGTTTATAAACGATCAATAGGGGTTAGGGCTTTTGTTAAGAATGTTAGCGCGAAGTATTTACATGATTTAATTACCTGTTTATGCTAAAGATCAATGGTGAACGACGACGGGGACGGACGGCCAAACGCGCGGAACAAGAACAGAGGGTTGCAAGTTTCTTTAATATAATTTGTATTAGTGGTTTCAGTCGTAGCGATGAGGAGACGGTGTGGAACAAATTAATTGAATTATCAATGAGCCTAGATATTATTTCGATCATTGCCTTAGGACGGTTTAATAACATTGGTAATCTGCATCAAATTGATTCTCTTTTCCTAATTAGTAATGTCGGTGTAACATAATCCATGTATAAACGATATTAGAATATCAATTCCAATTATATTACAAGATTAAGCTACAAGAAAACTATCTGGGCCACGGGTTTGGTTCGGATACGGATTCGGGTTACAGGATATGGGTTAATAAAATATTAATATAATTATATTTTCCAGATTTTGCAATTTAGTCCCTGCATTATAAGGATGGTTACAATGAGGTTAAAACTAGAGTTTTGGGTTAAAGTTGAAATACATGTCAAAGTTGTTTATTATGTTAAATAAATAAAATAGACAAATTATTAATATGATAATAAATACTCGATAGACGTGATAATTTTATTTGATAAAATTTTCCAGACTTGAAATGGGTCCGGTAATTGATGTTAATAAAATAAACGAAAACCCGAGTTGTTACAGTCTCCCCTACTATAGGGAATTTCCTCCCGAAATTAAAGGATACTATGACAACACCATTACTATTGAGACAAAGAAAAATAAAAATTTTAATTATATAAAAAAAATATATCATAACACAGAGTTTTGTATAGTCAAAACAACGCTCCAAATGAAATCCGATAAGGACACATATATAGGATGTACCAGCGGCGTATCCACCATGTCCTTATCATCTTTACATTTGTACCGTTATCCCAACTACTTTGTATTCTATATAATAACACACAATTGCACGCATTATGATTTCTATGCGAGGACTTCGGTAATTATGTAGGCCTCCATAATTACTTAGATCGTCGGATGGTCCACATAACTCGTTCCATAATGTGGGTTACAAAACATTTGAAATATATGATTTTTAGAGAAAACAAGAATTTTAATACACTTTGGTTATAAATAAAAGATAGTCAATTGTGTAAAATATTACTAAAAATGAGTTAAAGTTTTGAGTTATTTTAATAAAATATTAAATTTTTAAAACATCTTTTGAAAGTATAGTAGTGTGAACGAGTGTCTTTGAAAAGATAGATTTTATTGTATGAGCATGATTACTTAAAATTTATAAATTATTAGAGTTGAAATTGTTTTAGATCCAAAAATCGAATAAATATTTGTTATAAGGTATGATTGAGAAAGATAAAATATGATTAGATAAAAATGACAAAAACATCTTTTTTGATAAACTTAGTTATAATTGATTTGATTTACCTGAAAATAACTTGATTAATTAAATCTATAAAATTTGATTAATTGAAGTTGATTGAATTGATATATGATTAGGTTGTAAAGTAGAGTTTAGAAGAATAAGTTTGAAAATTTTGGGCTTGATAAACATACATGGCGTAGGTGATTAGGATTTCCATTTGTAACAAATACATGTAGCAGGGTATAAAATTTGAGCAAACGTCGTAGCATGGGTTTTAGAATTCGACAACGTAGACCGTTGCGGAACGTCTTGTGGTACATGACAAGTATTACAAAATTACCAAACGTTTATATTAGGTATAATACGATATTAGGGTTGAATTGAATAGTGATAATGACAAGTGAAGCGTGATGAGTGAATTTTGACGTAAAGTTCCCTGTCTGAGATGCTATGATTTTGTTGAGATTGATTGTTAATTTGATAAACAACATACAGTTTATGTTTAGGATTTCGTTTGTTATTGTTGTTATGAAAATGGGTAGGGGTAAATAAATCAACATTACTAATAGTTAGTTTAATGAACAAGATTTAGTTGAGTGTATTTATGTTTTGTAAATTGGGTTTATATTTTAGAGATTGCAGGAATTATCTCCTTGACTAAACATGTAGTCATGAGGCGGTTATAGAAAATAAATTATTGATGTTGTTTCATGTTAAGAAAACAATCTATGATTAATAAAGATTTGATTTGATGGGAATATTGGATAGTTGTGTTATTGTGTAAAACGAAAATTAAATATGTTATGTTGATGTTTATTCATAACTTAAGGATAAGTTAGGATCTAAATTGAAAATCAATGAGTTAATTTGATAAGTGAATATGTTTTATCAAAGTTTGATATGTTTTAACAAATTAATATTTGAGTGGAATATTTGAAATATGTTTAATAGTTTATGTATATGGTACCATGAGTATAAGAAAGTCATTCGATTTTTAAATTATGCAATAAAAATTGTTTAAATCACATCATATGTTGATAATGTAATAACGTGATAAGAAAACAGGTGGAAACCAATTTATTAATATAGTGTAAATTGTTTTGATTGGCTCGTGATATCCGAGTCTAGATGAATAAAGAATTGTATCCGATCAGGAGAATAAAATGTTTTGAGTGCATGAATAAATCGAATCAATAAATCTTTGTAGGTTCCCTGGACGGATCGCACGAGATATCTCGATCAACTCAGGTGCGGAATCCCTGCGTAGATCATTACGAGTATAGAACACGAATCACACGAACACACGAAACAAACACACGTTATATATTATAACTCAAACACGTGATGTAATATCACTGTTACAGACTCTCGTCCTCACGTTACAAATGAACTCGATAAACTACTGAAACAAACAACTTCACGATTCACCTAACCAAGCCGTAAGCTAGGTATATAAATACACGACAACTTCGCCTGGCATGTTCAGGCGAAGTTGTCCATAACTTCGCTTGACTAACAAGTTCGCCTGTTAAGCGAACTTGTCTGTAACTTCGCTTAAACATACAAAACATAATTAAACATTACAGACTCGATTACTGACACTAGACTATGAACTACTGGCATTATGCACCAACAGACTCCCCCTTGGCAGTAGCTTCATATCTTGATCTTTAAGCACTTGTCTTGTAATCTTCAACCTTGTATCTTCACGCATGCACTCCTTCTCTAACACAAACTGACACAACTCTTTGATACTTCCTCGCTTCGTCCTTCCAAGCAGGAATATAAAAGATTTTCTTCTCATTGAGCACCTGCAGATCAGCTTGCGATAAGTTTACCAAATGCATCGGATCGTAAACTCTTAGGAGCTCTTGTTCATCCTCGTCTTCCATCACTGCCTCTGCTGTCTCACAATCCACAAACCACCACTTTAGGTCTTTAAGCACATCCTTTGGCATAAGCTTCATCGGTACTTCTTTCAAACACCGGATCGGTTTATACTTCGTGACCATCCAAGGTTTTCCATCAGCTCTCAAACCTCTATCCTTGTCTTCAACAAGTTTTCCTTCTGCTGTTTCAACAGCTCAAACTTCTTCTCTTTTATACTCTCTCTCCATACAATTTTCCCAATAACTCTAGCCATATTATCGTCACTCCGATTGATTAACCCCAATCTGGCTAAGTCTTTCACTTCACATTCCGGCAGTGTATTCAACGACCTTAACATTCTTTTAAAATACTGAACGCCGTCATACCGTTTAATCACAAAGAGCTTCAACTGCTCATCATAGATCCAGCAAATAATCCCTTTCTTCGCTTCAGCATAGCCTTTAATATTGTAACTCTTCTTAAACATTGTAGGGACCGCCGGTTTCTTCGTTTTGACGAACCACTGAGCATAGCCTTCCTTCCACCTAGGCTGCTCTTCCCATTCAGTCTCATCGATTACTGTCTCATTACCCATATCTGCTTTCTCCACACCTGGAATGTCATGCTCCACATTCTCTTCTTCTATTTCACCTTCTTCAACATCTTCTTCAATCACAATCTAAGCACCAATCTTTTCAATCTCTTCGACTGGCAATACATCATCATCAAACAACACATCATCACTAAACATATCATCATCTAATTCTTTCAAAGCATCAATCACATCATCTCCCATTTCTTCATCATCAACCATCACCACTTCATCACCACCAGAACTGCCAGCCGCACCTGCAGACTCCCCCTGAGCTGTGGAAGTCCCAAGAGCTTGAGTAGTTCTTGGCAACTCACCACCTGCACCTTTCGATGCATTGGGATCATCGTCTCTATCATTTCTCTTCTTTGTCCTTAACTCGTCGCCTTTACAGCTTGTCTCCCCCTGAGATGCCAAGAACTCCTTCATAGCATCTATAATCCTCCCATGTTCAACCAGGAGGGACGACTATAGTTGATTTTCTGCTACAAGGCGTTGAATAGCCTGGGTCTGGACTAGATTCACCCTTGACTGTTCTGCCACGACCCGCTCAAGTGCAGCTATTCTCTCCGAGTCTGAGAGGGTTGCATCGAAATCAAACCTCGTGTGAGATGTGTCTTGAGAATACTGAGGTGGGATTTCACATGTAACCGGGACATCTGAAGTAGTTGTGGACGTAACCGCAGGTGGTATCGTGACCGACAACCCTGCAGTTGCAACGACTGTGGACTCTACAAATTGTGTAACCACCTCTGAAGGAGTAAGCGTTGGAGGTGGTAAAGACACAATCTCCGGAGTCGTCAGCTGGATAGTAGTGATTGGGATGCCAAAAGCTGATGATGTAGCCACCACGGGAACATCCGCGGCGCTTAAACCTGTGACCTGTAGTGATGTAGGAACAATCGACATACCTGACAGTGCGGGCGGAACAATCGAAACGTACAACTCTTGAAGTCTCTCCAGCTCCCATACCTGCACCTGTCCTTTCCCGTCTTGAACGTCTAATCAACTTGTGAATATCCTCTTCTTCTTCTGACTCGCTATCATCAACTGTCCTCTTTCTCTTCCCAAATGTTCTCTCTTGAGTCCCCAACATCCTTCTCGCCTCATCCATAACATCATCAAGATCTGAGTCAGCCACCGTCGTAGCTGCTCTAGTAATACGCACAGTCGAGACACGTTCAACTGGGATCTGAACGTTCTCCTCTGGATCCACCCGATCCATATCGAAGAATCCTTGACCTCCGAATTCTGCATCAAGGTCCACTTCCTCCTCCGGTGACACAACAGGAGCAGCAGGTATAGCTTGAGATGCTCCTGCCTGTTGTGGTACCGGGTCTCTGAACTCATCCCCATGAGCTGGCACATACCCCGGGTTTATTAAGTACCCAAAGAGTGGAGTATGCCTTGGACGTAGTTCAGGCTTGCTCCTCGCACTGGATGTTCGGCATTGAGCGAAGATACGTTTGCTCACACTCTCCACGTATCGTATTGGACGTCGTTGAGGCAACGTGGGAGCAACATGATTCAAGATCATCTGAATGAATCTTGGATACATGATGAACCTCTCACGGGCCATCGTTCTTCTCTGTCTATCGATCTCGTAAAAGACCATCTGACTAAAGCTATAACGTTTGTTATAAGTCAGAGCAGTCATTGCTGACTGCATGGTCGCACCCATACCATCAGTGCCCGCCTTCCTCCCAGACATGCAGACAATCATTACGTGCATGAGGAAGTGCCACTAATCAAGTAGGAAACCCTTCCTCCGTTGTGTATCGCCCAATGGACCAGAATAGCCCATTCGTATAAATGCTCCATCGCGGAACGGAGCAACAAACTCTGTAGGGTCATCCCTAGTCTCCTCTCCAAAACGTAAAGCCACCCGTATTTGTTCAGAAGAGAACTGAACTTCTTGATTGTTGACGGTTGCTCGCATAACCGGGGGCTCAACGCGGCAATCGTATTCCACTGTCTGCCAGAAATCCTCAATATTGGGTAAGGAAATCGGCAGAGTCGTAGTGATTGCGTGGAATATCCTCGAGCGAAGGAGGAATGTGATTATCTCGCGGTAATCCTCCACACCACTCGCTTCCGGGTCTAAGGTGATAAACAAATTGTAACCCGGGAAGAATTGCCTCTGATTATCTCCGTCATCTCCTCCAGCACCTCCAGCACCGGCAACAGCAGCCATATTTGCAACAAACGAAGCAAGTTAGATAAACGTTAAGGTATAACACAAGTTCGCTTGTTACCATGAGCGAAGTTGTGATAAAATATGTATCGGCGAAGTTAAAGTTGGGGCGATGGTGACATTTTTTTTTTTTTTTTTTTTAAATATAACATGAAAAGCATGGTTACTCGGGATTGATCATCCCATTCAGCTCGATAAGGTTTTGAAATCTTGTTTTGTCAAACGCTTTAGAATAAAGATCAGCGAAATTATCAAGCGTATCCACCTTTTCAAGCACAATCAGTTTCTTCTCAGCACAATCCCATATAAAATGATGACGTATGTCAATATGTTTAGTTTTATTGTGCTTCACGGGATTGTTAGTTACTGAGATAGCAGCTGTGTTATCAATGCAAATAGGAGTAAGTAAGAAATTCAGACCATAGTCGCGCAACTGTTATTGAATCCAAAGAACCTGGGAGCAGCAGTTGGATGCTGCCATGTATTCTGCTTCGCAGGTTGAAATTGCGACAGAAGTCTGTTTCTTGCATTGCCACGACACCAATCTGCCACCAAGAAACTGACATCCTCCAGTTGTTGACTTCCGACTCTGATTGCACCCTCCATAATCAGAATCTGTGTAAGCGACTAGCTCCAAGTCTCCTCCTCTCGGGTACCACAACCCCAGCTTCGGTTTGCCCTTGAGATACCTCAGTATCATCTTCACACCCTTCAGATGAGATTCTTTTAGGTTTGCCTGAAAGCGTGCACAAAGACAAACAGCAAACATTATATCAGGCCTAGAAGCAGTTAAGTACATTAAAGAACCTATAATAGCCCGATATTGAGTTGGGTCCACATCTGCATCACCGTCTGACTCAGCACCCAATTTGTGATTGACGCAGATTGGAGTGTCGAATGGAGTGCTGTCCTCCATCTTGAAGCGTTTGAGCACATCATGGACATACTTGGTCTGATGAATGAACATCCCATCCTTCTTCTGATCAACCTGCAATTCTAAAAAGAAAGTTAGTTCACCCATAGCACTCATTTCAAACCTCTTTTTCATGACGGCCTCAAAATCTTGACACATGGAGACTCTTGATGCAGCAAAGATAATGTCATCCACGTAGACTTGCACCAGCAGGAAGTCGCTTCCATCTCTCTTGAAGAACAACGTGCTATCTATCTTCCCTCTTTCAAACCCATTTTCAAGCAAGTAATCTGATAAAGTTGAATACCAGGCACGAGGTGCCTGATGTAGTCCATACAATGCCTTGCTTAACTTGTACGCGTGATCAGGAAAGTCTGGGTCAGGAAAACCCGGAGGTTGCTCAACATACACTACCTCATCAACTTTCCCATTCAGAAACGCACTCTTCACATCCAACTGAAATACCTTCATCTTCTTATAAGCAGCGAACGCCAAAAACAATCTAATGGCTTCCAACCTTGCGACAGGAGCGAACACTTCATTATAATCAATCCCCTCTTGTTGATTAAAACCTTTAACGACTAGCCTCGCCTTGTTTCTTATGATAATCCCTTTCTCATCTCTCTTGCACTTAAACACCCATTTTGTGCCTATCGCATGCACATGCTTCGGTTTTTCAACCAAAGTCCAAACTTCCATTTTCTTGAATTGAGCCAACTCTTCTTGCATAGCTTCGACCCACGAGCTGTCCTTGAGAGCCATTTGATAATTCTTCGGTTCAATCTGGCTGATAAAGCAGGTGTACAAGCATTCGTTGATTATGCCTGTCTCCTTGATGCTTGTGTAAACACAGGTGTGCTCATTCAAGCTACGTCTTGTTTGTACACCGGAGGACACATCACCAATCACATTCTCCAAAGGGTGATCTTTATGAATTCTCGTGGTCGGAACAGAACCGACATGCAAATTGTCTTCCAAGTTAGAAGAGAGCTCGTCAATGGTTGTTTCATGCTGAGAGTGAAATGGATTGAAAAATTCTTCTTCAGTCGAGGCAGCAGGGGTATCGATAGCATTTGATGAGGAAGGTTGACATTTATCGATCAGCTGTCTTTGCAATAGATTTTCTTCCTCATCAAGGATCATCTTCGTAGCAACTCTCTCTTCTTCTTCAGCAATATCCAAATATGGTATGTTAATAGACTTAAAAAGTTTAACATAGTCGAAAAACTCAGCAGGTCCGTTGCTTGGTTTTGGCGGTTGGTAACTTGTGATATCAGTGTTACACACCACCTCAACCTTGCTGGTCGATGTATTAAAGACACGTCTGTTGGGTGTCCCAACAACATAACCGACTAAGATTCCTTCATCGGCTACTTCACCAAATTTAGAATTTGTCTTTAAAATCGAACAAGGGGACCCGAATGGTTCAAGACCACTCAAGTTGGGCTTCCTCCCATGCATAAGCTCATAACACGTTTTATTAAGTCGTTTAACTGTCAAGACTCTATTGAGGATATAGCAGGCTGTAGCAACAGCTTCAGCCCAGAACACCACAGGAAGCTTTGAATCAGCCAGCATAGTTCTGGCTCCTTCAATTAATGTTCTATTCTTCCTTTCAGCCACTCCATTCTGTTGCGGTGTATACGGAGCGCTGTATTGGTGTTCGATCCCTTTCTGAAGGCAGAAGATCTCCATCTCAAAATTCTTGAACTCCGTTCCATTGTCACTCCTGATGAACTTAACCCTTTTATCCATAACGTTCTCAACTTTGGTAATCAAATTCTTCACCATGTTAGCCGTTTCATCTTTTGATTTCAGGAAATATACCCACGAATATCGTGAGTAATCATCAGTGATCACCAAGCAGTAAGAAGTAACTCCTAGACTTTTTGCATTCACGGGACCGAAGAGATCCATGTGAAGCAATTCTAGGGTACTGGCAATTGAATTGACTTTCTTGGTGAGATGGGATTTCTTGTGCTGCTTTCCCTTCTTGCACGCTATACATTTATCTTCAAAATTGAAACTTTTCAAGGGAACGCCCAGCACAAGTCCATTCTTGACAATGTGGTTCATCTTCCGAAGATGAATGTGCCCCATTCTCCTATGCCATAATTCGGACTCCGATTCGCTCGCTTTTGTCATAAGGCATGATTCTTCCGTGGCCATTTCAGTCGACCTCATATCCATAATATATGTATTCCTTTCACGTGGAGCCTTCATTACAATCCACTCCTCTGGTATCTGAAAGCCAGGTTGCAACACAATCGCCTCATTCTTTGTAAAATGAACGGTGTACTCCTTATCACAGATCTGCGACACACTCAGCAGATTGTGCTTCAATTCTTCCACAAAGTTAACTTTCTCCAATGTCATCTTTCCGTTCGACACCGTTCCCATTCCTGTAATCTTGCCTCCACTTTCACCGGCAAAGCTCACTCTCCCTCCTTGAACAGGTTCCAAATCGTGTAACAAGTATTTGTTACCCGTCATGTGCCGGGAACAGCCGCTATCTACAACCCAAAGATTGTTGGCAGCCCTGTTCAACTGTTCCTGCACAATAAAGCAAAAGATTAGAATTTAGGGACCCAAGACCAATTGGTCTTGGATCTATATATCCCAAACTTTGGCTTTCCAAAGTTAGTATCTGGATAATTCCTGTAAGTCCTATTAGGATACCTCCTTGAAGATTGATTGTGAGGCCTTCCAAACCTTTGTGAATTGAAAGAATTATAGCTTGTGGTTTGGTTATTAGCAGTGTAAAACTGATATTTGTTTCTATGAAAACCTGAATTAGTTACATTTTTGAATTTTAAATGGTTTCATTTTTAGCAGCATGATAATTACTATTAGGCTTATTCTCAGTTTTAGTAGACCTTACACCTCTGAATCGCTGCTTCAGAGGGCAATCTGCAACTAGGTGCCCTAATTGATTACACCTAAAACAACACCTACGCTCAACCTTTTTATCAACCGGTGTTTTAGATGTCGAGGCTTTATTACCGCCCGTTCGTCTCACATATGGTGGGACGTACGGGTTTAGTGGAGTACTCTTTTTAATCGTCTTATCTTTCTCTCCACCATTGGGTAATACCACCTCCTCTTTTGCCTTACCAGACTCGGATGACTTATCCGAATCCGATGAGACTGGACTTGGATCAGAAATTTTAATACTTGAAACAGGCGAACTTGTTTCGCCTCCACTAATATTTGGTTCTTTACAAGTTACTTTAACTGGTACTGTCTGAGCAACCTCAAAGTCAACAGATTTCTGAACACTAGGGTTAAAAGTGTAATTGTGATTATAAGGTGGTGGAACCTCATGATAACCGATTCCTCATCTCTTAGCAGAGGAACCTTGATCACTAACAAGGTGATCAAGAATAGCAGAGGAATTTCTGAACTGCTCTAGTTTTCTATTTAGTTCCACCACTTTTACCTGGTGATCAGCAATCTGTTTTTCTCTATCAGCAATTAGTTTGGTTTTTTCTTCCAAAACTTCATAGCTTAAATCAATCACTTCAATTTTTTCAGCAAGTTTTGTTTTTAGACTTTTAACATCTTTTTCACAAGCTTTTATTTTGACTTTATAGCTATTTTCTCTTGCTTTTGTAAAATGATGATCTTCTTTTAGGGTTTTAAATTCAGCATCCAACCTAACATACTGATCGGTTATAGTTGCTAATTGCTCAGACAAGTTTTCACATTTAGAACATGTAGGTTTAGAACATACCTCGGAGAGCTAGTCATTAACATCTGCCATAAGAGCTTTTTCTTCTCCGGTAACCTTCTCATTTTCTTCAGTTTCAACCTTCGCCAAATTTGCCTGCTCAAAAGTTTCTTTAGAATGCAGGTTCCAGTTGTATTCTCCATCTCCTCTGGAAATCATTGCACTATAATCTTTAGAACCCCCACTTTGCTGTGGAGACCTGCCCTGACTTCGTTCCACACGCTCATTCCTGCATTCCTTTGCAAAGTGACCGTTTTGCTGACAATTGTAGCATCTCACCTTCGTCTTGTCAAACCCTGGCTTTCCACCGACAAACTTTCTCCCGGTCTTTCTCATAAACCGCTTCACTCTTCTTACGATCATAGCCATCTGCCATTGCAGATCCATTTCCTCCAGATCATCAGCATCAATCTGGTCATAGTCTTCATCCAACATAGCTGGATCAACAACCTTCCCTTGAATGTAGTTCTCATAGGAAGCAATAAAAGAAGCATAGAGACCAAACTGCTCTTCAGCAGACTTGACACTCATAGGCATCTTGGAGTGGTTGTTGCTGGGAATACTTGGAGAGCAACTACTCTTGCTTACCTGGGGTTGAGAACCACTCGATCCACCTGCTACATAGCAAACATCACCATTTGTGTTGACTGACACATGACCCTCATGTGATGAGTTTGCGCCCGACTCTCCCTTCGAGTAGTAGGCAGTAGATTCAGTCTTCGATCCTGAGCTAGTGTTGACTTTAGCTCCATACATACCTGGATCTTGAACCTGATCCATAGGTGTCTCCTTTCTGACCATATTAAGCTCAAAGGTTCGGAGTTTGTTAACTGCCGTTTCTAGATCATATGTGGGAAAGTCTTTGTCTTCCCTCATCAGCACAGTGTACATCTCCCATTTTGGTGGGAGAGCATCTAGAAGCTTCTCAACTATTTCTTCTTCTCGGTAGGAAATTGAATAGTTGCTCAATTCAGTCATCAGATGGTAATATCGAGTGATAATATCATCTAAAGATTCATTCTTTAAATACTTGAAGACTGAGAACTGGGTTTTGAGCAATTTTATCTTTGAAGCACGGATTCCTACATTCCCTTCAAATCTGTTCTCAAGAGCTTCCCAAAGCTCTCTTGCTGACGTGTACTTTCTAAACGTATGAAGGATCTCTTGTGGAAGAGCCATAGTAATAGCAGCATGAGCCTTGCTCTCGGCCTCATACATCTTTTTCTCTTCTTCTTCCATTTTGCTATACTTTTTGATTTGATCACGACCTTCATACTCCATAACTGGTGGAATATAACCATCCTGGATGCATACCCACATCTTCGCATCCTGGTACTTGACATATTGTATGAACCGATCCTTCCATGCAACTAAATCGGTTCCCTTCAGCAATCTTGGGGCCTTAGTAGCTGACCCTGCTTCAACTTCCATCTTCACTAACTCAGAGATGTTAATCGACGACATCTTTCCCGAAAAGTAAGAAACCCGAAAAAAAATTCAAAAATTTTCTGAAAAGTACTGTAGGCGAAGTTACGGATAACTTCGCTTAAGCCTTAACTTCGCCGCTGATTAACTTCGCTGAAGAACTTCGCAGATGATTAACTTCGCTTAAGGTAAGCGAACTTAGGAGATAGGCGGAGTTGTAGAGAACTTCGCTGAGTTAGGCGAACTTGAGAAGGTAGGCGAAGTTGTGGATAACTTCGCTTAACCTTATATCTTCGCCGAAACCCTACGTATCCTGACGGCAACTTCGCATGATGAACACGGACGTTTTTGCAGATCTGAAATCTGGATTTTACGAGGTTTTTGATGGTGCAAAGGCTTGAATACGATGGTAGGAGGTAAGATTGACTCAAAAACACAGAAAACACGTCCCGCGAATAGTCGAAACGGGACGATTTCTACACCCGCGTGAATATCCCGAACCACACAATCGAGCAAATGCTCTGATACCAATTGTAGGTTCCCTGGACGGATCGCACGAGATATCTCGATCAACTCAGGTGCGGAATCCCTGCGTAGATCGTTACGAGTATAGAACACGAATCACACGAACACACGAAACAAACACACGTTATATATTATAACTCAAACACGTGATGTAATATCACTGTTACAGACTCTCGTCCTCACGTTACAAATGAACTCGATAAACTACTGAAACAAACAACTTCACGATTCACCTAACCAAGCCGTAAGCTAGGTATATAAATACACGAAAACTTCGCCTGGCATGTTCAGGCGAAGTTGTCCATAACTTCGCTTGACTAACAAGTTCGCCTGTTAAGCGAACTTGTCAGTAACTTCGCTTAAACATACAAAACATAATTAAACATTACAGACTCGATTACAGACACTAGACTATGAACTACTGGCATTATGCACCAACAATCTTGATTAAAAAATGATTTAATAAGTAAGAAATTGATTTATTGCATAACTGAATAATAGAATAATTGAGTAATTAAATCGAATCATAAAGTGTTTCGTATAAAATCAAGTAAACAAACAAATAAACAATAACGAATGTTCTTCGATGTGTTGGGTTTCCCATGAGCTTTCCATGGCATTTTGTTTCCCCTAACTTATTAGCATACCAAAACCAAAACAAACATGTGAGTTGGCCTCTCATGAGCATTACATGGCAATTTGAATGACCCAACTTAATTAACGAATCAACGAATTAATTGAGTTTGTCGGCCCATGAGCGTTACATGGCGATTTGACCAGCCAAACTAAATAACGAATAATGAACTCAAGCACCATTAGTAAAAACATCTCGTGTATCACCACGGATGATAATGTTCCAACAAAATATCGCAAATTTAACAAATTGTGCAAATGTACAGTTAGCGTGTCCATGGCGTCCCATGGGTTTTACACCCAACTAGACATTTTAAAAACAATAAAACACAATAAATGGTGTAACCGTTTAGCCGATTACGTTAAACGCTTTAAGTGTCGGTCGCATGACAATTTCCACTATGACGGGAAATCTTGTCACACTCCCTAACTTTAAATGAAAAAGAGCAAAAACAAAGCTAGGAAATTCACAAGGAAATTTTCGACAATAAAAGAATATCTAATAAAATTCAATAGGAATATTTTAAGATTGAGGCACAGCCTCGCAGCTATAAAATATATTGAGAATGAAACATAGTCTCGGAGTAATAAAACATTTTGAGAGTGAAGCATAGCTTCGGAGTTGTGTGTGTGTGCATGAAAATAAAATAAACAATTAGCTAAACAGTTAAATAAGTATTTAATCTAACAAGTAATTACGTAAGCTATAAACAATCAAATAGAACTAATAAGGTAAACAAATAAGCACGTATGGGGCTTCTAAGCATGTTACTAGGGCACCACTAACGACCTATCTTAAACCTTCGGCTTTGATACCAATCTATCACACCCCAACCTACGGCGGAAATGCCGTGGCGCGAACTGATTGTCACAGTTTTTCAGAGGTTACTATCATACAATATTTAAATGAAAATACCTATTAACTGAATTCAATTATCAAATAAATCCAATACAAACAAGTACATATTCATACGACAGTCCAAATTTTATATTTCTTGATTAAAAGTTTCTTCTAACTAAATTCTTCACTAAGTCCTCACTAACTTACATATGCGTAAAAAATAAAGTTTTGTCAACAACACTTGTTGAGTGAGTAAAACACCAGTTTAAGACACAACAGTAATAATATATAATAAATAAAGAAAGATGCAAACTTTTCCTGTGAGATAAGCAGTTAAGCCATAGCACATACACAATCAATCAAGCCATAAAGAAAGAAAACCATAAAGAAAGGGCTTAACCAATCCATATAAATTGGCATTGGCTACCAAGCAAGGACAAAACCGTGCCATAAAAATGGACATCGGTTGCTGAAGTAAACAATAGCGTTCAAATAAAGCAAGTAAGAAAATAGCAAGTTACGCATAAACTGATATACACACAAGGATTAAACAGTTGCGATTTTGAATACTAGATAGTGTATAAATATGATACGATACGCATATGTCCTCAAAAAGGTTAAAAATAAGTAAAAAAGGGGAGTGATTACTCGTCTGATTAAATGAACGAAGTAAAAGTGAGGATGATAGCAGTTAAACCCCTTCGGGGTTCACCGACAATTATTCCTAGTTAAACAATATAAATGAATTATAAATGATATAACATAATTATATGAATTAAGATTTTGATGTGATTTGAGTTATGTTTGGGTTTATGATGTTTATTAATTGGTCGATGGATTTCTATTATGATTAATATTGCAAAAACATTATTATTAACTGAAGTTAATAAATATGAGTTAAATAATTATACAATTATATAAATAATATTTAATTAAAAATAATGTAATTATATATATATATATATATATATATATAACTTGTGATATATTAATTAATTTAAGACAAACATTAAAATATATATATAATAATACAATATATATCTTGGACTATTTAACGAAAATTAATTTTTAAAATAAACTTAAAATATGTTTGTTATAGTTGTTGTTTAAAGAACGATATATATATATATATATATATATATATATATATATATATATATAAGTAAAGACGTTTAAATGACGAGAAATCATAAATAATGAAGTCGGGCCTATTTTTTTTATAAAATAACGTTTATTTAATAAATAATATTGATTTATAAACCATTTAATATTTAAAATAAATAATGATAATAAAAATACATAAAAAGAAACGGGCGTGCTTTTGTTTGAACCCGCATCCCCGGCCGGCTCAAGCATAACCCAGACAGCACTACCAGCTGCGCTGGGGTGTCTGGATGTCATAAAACACAAACAAAAACTAATATATAGTAAGCAATATTTCCCCCAAAAGATTATAAACCCTAGAAAAATTCAATCGATCAAACCCGTTTATAAATGTTCAATAGGGGTTAGGGCTTTTGTTAAGCATGTTAGCGCGAAATATTTACATGATTTAATTACCTGTTTATGCTAAAGATCAATGGTGAACGACGACGGGGACGGACGGCCAAACGCGGAACAAGAACAGAGGGTTGCAAGCTTCTTTAATATAATTAGTATTAGGGGTTTCAGTCGTAGCGATGAGGAGACGGTGTGGAACAAATTAATTGAATTATCAATAAGACTAGATAGTATTTCGATCAATGCTTTAGGACGGTTTAATAATATTGGTAATCTGCATCAAACTGATTCTCTTTTCCTAATTAGTAATGTCGGTGTAACTCGTAATCCATGTATAAAGGATATTAGAATATCAATTCCAATTATATAACAAGATTAAGCTACAAGAAAACTATCTGTGTCACGGGTTTGGTTCGAAAACGGATTCGGGTTACAGGATATGGGTTAATAATATATTAATATAATTATATTTTTCAGATTTTGCAATTTAGTCCCTGCATTATAAGGATGGTTACAATGAGGTTAAAACTAGAGTTTAGGGTTAAAGTTGAAATACATGTCAAAGTTGTTTATTATGTTAAATAAATAAAATAGACAAATTATTAATAAAATAATAAAAACTCGATAGACGTGATAATTTTATTTGATAAAATTTTTCAGACATGAAATGGGTCGGGTAATTGATGTTAATAAAATAAACGAAAACCCGAGTTGTTACACTTATGGACATTCATTGATTATGTGTATACACCCAGGTTAGATTACTATACACATGTGTAAAACAATATTATACATATATGTATAATTATATTCTACACATTCCCTGATTATATGTTTAGTAATACATTTTTGTAAATGTAAAAACGTACCACTTGCATTACAATCGACTTCCTATAAAAATCTTTATTATCATGCAGTGTCACAACAGTTTCCTCAAGATTCATATTGGCAATCACGAACCTTTGAAGTCGAAGCACACTAACTAATAATGATTTTTCTCTAATATTGGAAACACAATTAGCATATAATCTTTTAGCGACATCTTCTATTCTCTTCCTTCTAGTACAAGACGTAAATTGCTTCTAAAATTTTCCAATTGTTTTGCTTGATCAAACACCATGTTGGACAAGACATGTTCAGGCTATCTTACAGAAAAAAAACAAATTAAACGCCATTTAATTTGTAGAATATTAAGTAATCACTAACTAATCAAAAAGAAGAAAAAGTAGAGAGCAACGTATGTTTATTTGCTAACAAATAAACTTATATAGCCGAACAGTCTATTTGATGAACTGTTGCTTCTTTTAATTTCTTCATAATTTAACATATATGCCCAAGTATCAATAACTGCCAATCCCAATTGTTGTGCTTGGTGTGAAATTGGCCAACGCAAAATGCTTGTCTGTAAACCATACTTATTTTAATATGCATGGTTCCTGCAATTTTCATGTATAACCTAATGAATATACAAAATATTTTGAATGCGCTGAAAGATTAAAATAAAAGAAATTTGCACAAATATGTATAGTTAAAACCATATATACTAATTAAAACCTGCATGTATAAGGTATTTTACATGGATTATACCTACATGTATAATGATGATTTTGTACATAATAAATGTATAATAAGTTTTGTAACACATACCCCATAGTTCTTTTCACTTCCTGTTGTTGTTTTTTTTTTTCAAGATTAGCTTTCTCTTGTGATTTCCTTCTCTTTTTGGTTAATGGCCTACACAATTAATATCATCAGATAACATTATATGATAAATAATATTTACATATATGTATAATCATATGAAACATATATTTTATAGATATATATTTTTTGAAATTTAAATCCAAATTTGAACTTGTGTAAACATAATTTCCATCTTTCACAATCTGAATTTTGTTTTTCTTTTTCCGTCAAGGGTTCCTGTATATATTAACAGTTTTTATTAGTTACAAATTGTAATATGTTTTTTCAAATCATACGGTACGTATGGTTAACATATTATAAAGACAAAACTTTTACCCATCATCAGCTGTACCCTCCATGTAAGGCTCCGGCCCCGGTATCCTACATTGGAAGTTAGATTTACTAATAAACACAACTCTAAATATCATAGTTAATTAAAACTTTTTCGGAATATAAAAAAATCAAACATTCATTACAAAATATTAAAATCTTGTCTCTAAACTTTCAAATTATCTTAACATGTAACATTATAATTTTTCTTCACTAGATGCCAGTTAGCTCAGTCCATGCCATGTGCCTCCCTCAAGCCAGATCTTTCATCCTATTTGTCTGAGTGCGTACTAAAAGTCAGCTACGCCGAGTGAGTTTTAGTTAATCAGGCAACATAAATTTCATACACATACTTACGTATATGCATCCGAAGACACATATTATACACTTATTTTCCTTTCATACATACATACATACAAACATACAAACATACATACATACATACATACATACGTACGTACATACATACATACATACATACATACATGCATGCATACATACATACCTACATACATACATCCATACATACATACATACATACATACTTTTCTACTTTCATACTACATGCATAATCTTTACCATCTCAGATATTAGTAGGGCCTGGTCCATTTTTTTTTAGATATTAGTAGGGTCTGGTCCCTTCTATCTTAGATATTATTAGGGTTTGGTCACTTCTATCTAAAATATTATTAGGGTCTGGTCCCTCTATCTAAGATATTATTAGGGTCTGATCCCTTCCTTTTCTATCTCATATATTAGTAGGGTCTGGTCCCTTCTATCTTAGATATCAGTCGGTTCTAGTCCCTTATATCACATATATTATTAGGGTCTGGTCCCTTCTATCTCATATATTTTTAGGGTCTAGTCCCTTCTTCCCTTTCCATACAACCATACATTCCTTTCCATGCAACCGTACATTCTTTTCCATACATGCATTATATATATATGCATGTATTAATAAACGTTTACATATATACTCCTTACATTCTTTCATCATTTCAATACCATTCATGAGACATTCACATAGCATAGACTTACCAATTAAGGTAAGTGTATTAACTAACACAGAGGAGTATGCACACAAGCCCGAAAAACATAATAGAGAGAAGAGGCTAGAAACTCACATGTGTCCTGCTTCTGTAGGAATTGATGGTAACACCTCTTTTCAACTGAGCACGACTAACTGTTCAACACATACGATTAACTACTACTTTTGTATTTATACGTGTCTATTCTAGCCTCTACCTTTCTTTCTATGTCGTTCTCATTTTAATAATTACCTTTATGTATTAATTTATCATTTATTCTTTTCTTATACACCGTATAAGTTCATACACGTTGTATACGTACTTATTCGCCGTATATCTTTCTTTTATCCGAAAATCCACTTATCCATTGTATATGTCCTGAACGTATGTGTATCCAGCACATAAATACATATACACCGGATACCTACGTACATATACGCCCACATGCTTCCATACATATACGCCCATATATGCATGATACATATATGTCGTATAAGTGTGGAATGTATGCGCTTGTACATGCATAACACATATCCGTCATGACATATGCGCCCATCACTTATAAGCCTGGCACAAATCCACCGGATATGTGCACGTCAGCTCCTCTTTAACAAGTTTTTAGGGGTTTTCAGCAATTCTGGCACCGTTATCCGCTGTTAACCACCATGGTTGGCCGGATTTTGATTGTTTATGCCCTAGGTAGCTTCGAGTGGTCTAGATCTAAGATAAGGTGACCCTTAAGCTAGTTTTTGATTGATTAAACACCCTATTAAATCTATTTCTATAAATAAACGGCTCATTCAGCATCTCGCGGCTGCGGTGTCGTGCTCTATAATGTTGAGTCAGCTGAGATAAATGATTTATACCAAGTTTCATACAAAACCGACTTCGTTTACCCATCCTTTTCACGAACCGAACACTACTCGTTTTACCCAAAACGAACCAACTAACCCATTTACTAGCAAGTTCATTACTTTATCAATAATCGTGACCCGTTCTATCATCCTACAATTTTTCATGCAAATCCGTACATGAAAACCAAACCTTTTTAACAAAACCGTACATTTGAGGTTTATGCTCGAAATCACTCGAATAGACCAAAACCATATCAAACCAACTCGGAATTGAGTGATTCAAGTGGCCACGGAACCTTCTCGCCCCGATCCACGAACCCATCAGCTCATTGTTGCCGGAAACCACCTCTATAGTTGACGGAAATCTTCATTTTTAGCTGTTACGTTTTCCTTGATAAAAACTAGACTTCATGGCCTCTGATTGAAGATCCGACTGTTGGAAATCTTCATTTATATTCCATGAACACTATTAAAATTTGAGACTGATCCGACGGTTAGATCTCTGGGAATTGTTGGGTCTTCTTGGGTTGTTCTCTCAAAAACGGGAATTTTGGTAAAGAAGGAATTTGGATGCTATGATGGTTATTAATGAGAATACTACCTTCTTAGTCCTAAAAGGAATACTCCCTGTATTCACTTCTTTTTTTGAACCCTCTTAGCTTCCTAACATACCGGCTTATCCTTTTGTCTCACAATCATCGAGTGTTGTTCATTAGTTTTAGCTGTCCACGTTATCTTGTCCATGAAGTCCTCGATGATAAGCTTTTTTATCCAGACTTTGCAAGTCCCCATCATTTCCTCAAGCATGCTCTTCTTTCTTGTCATTTTAATAGAAACATTTCACTTACTATCATAACACTTAGCACCGAATGAACCTTATGTCCAATTACAACCTTTAGAAAATATACTACTTTGCAATACGTTCAAAATATATTAATTCCATAAAAGGAAACCGTTCCAGTTTTCTCCTTAAGGGTTATTTATTGAATTCCATTTGTCTATTCCTTAAGATATAATACCTCTTGCAATTATTGAATACAACTGTTATGCAACTTGGCGGAGAACTCCTTAAATCGCCATATAATCCTTTTTTTCATTCTCAGCTCTGCAACAACATGTAGGGCAGCTTGATCATGAAGTCCATGATGATACATCTTCCTTTTCTTGACTAATCAAGTATCACCTTGTCATATGAATCCATTGTTGTCTAATGTTGCATATCAGGCTGCCTGATATATCATAACTAATTATCTTAACCGACTTCTTTTTCGGGCATGTATTGACCTTCATATGGACATTTGTAATACCATTCTATCCTTTCCGTTCTAGAGGAATTCCCTCTCATGATCACATGATTATGGGTTACAAAACTAATCACCCTTGTTAAGATTCAATTTAAATAAACATGTGTCTAAACCATCTCGACACCCTCCTTGCATGCCCCATGTCCTTGTTTTCTGGCATCCTCTTGCGTTGTTCTTTTCGTAACTCTTGTAGTTGTTCTTTTCCACATAGGAGACGTGTCATGTCCTCTCACAGTGTCACATACCAGAAACTCATTTTTACTCGACTTCTACTTAAGGGTTTCACTTTCATCAGTATATGCCTTCATTGTAAACAATATCTTTCCTTTTGAAACCTCGATACAAAACCGAGTATATTTGTCTGACACAATGGACAAAGAGTACCATGCCTTCCCACAACCTCGCTGATGAATGCCTTAACTAACAATTCTGACGAGATAGCTTCTCATATTGGTATAAAGTGAGCAATTTCCTTCAAACGGTCCACAATCACCCATATGATATCACGGTTTCTAGCTGGAAGCGGTAGCTTAGTTATGAAATCCATGGTGATGTGTTCCCCTTTCCATTATAGTACCTCTAATGGTTGTATTTTCCATACGGTTTCTGGTTTTCTACTTTGAGTTGCAATAAGTCAAACACTTAATAACATATTCTACTACTTCGTTCTTCAAACCCAACTACCAGTAATCTTTCTTCAAGTCTTGATACATCTTGATGGATCCCGGATGAATCTTGTATATGAACCTATGAGCTTTTTTTTGGTTTTCACAACATAAGCATTATTTAAAAATCTCGGTGTAACCCGAAAATTCATTCATTTTTTTCCTTGCTCTCAAACTTTATAACATCTAAATGTGCCTCCAGGATCTCGCTAATGAAATCCGAAGTGCTAACTACTTTATACGATCTAATTGTCGCAATAACTTCTTCACCTTCCTGGCTGACTGCATCAGCAACCATATTAGCCTCACCAGGATAATACTTGATTTCACACTCATAATCCTTTATCAGCTCTAACCATTTTCTCTGCCTCATGTTCAATCCTTTCCGCTTGAAGAAATACTTCACACTTTTACGATCTATTTAGATGGTATACTTCGAAAAGTTATAATAAAACTTCTCTTTCTTCAGCGTTTCCAATACTTCTCTCAAGTATTTAGCATGGTCGGACTTATCCCTTGAATAAATCAAAACTATCGTCAATAAAGGCAATGACATATTTGTCCTAATATAGGACGACATACCCAATTCATCATAACCATAAATGATGCTTGAGCACTCGTTAATCCAAACGATATCACGAGAAACACGTAGTGTCCTTACCGCGTCCTAAACGTTGTCTTAGGGATGTCTGCCTCTTTCATCTTCAGCTGATGATAGCCTGATCTAAGGTCTATTCGGGAGAACCAACTCACACCTTGTAGTTTATCAAACAAATTATCAATCCGTGGCAACGGATATCTGTTCTTCACTATAAGCTTGTTATACCCACGATAGTCTATACACATTCTCATACTTTCATTCTTCTTCTTAACAAACAACAATGGTGCGCCCCACGGGGAAACACTCGGCCTTATAAAACCTTTGTGGAGGAGTTCTTGTAGTCGGGGCATCAATTCTTTCATCTCGGACGGCGCCGAGCGATAATGTGCTTTCGTGATGGGTTGTGCTCCTGGTATTACTTCTATCTAGAATTCTACTCATCGTTCCGGTGGTAACCTTGGAAGGTCCTCTAGGAACGCTTATGGATAGTCACACACTAAATGAACATTTTTCACTTCTTTCGTCTCGACTGTAGCTTTGACAACACCTGGTTGGCACTACACCCTCTCCTTAATAAACCTACGACTTCTATTATTGAAATGACGTTAAGCTCTTAACTTTCCTTAATACTATAAACCGACACTGTACTGCCATTCAAAAACTTCAACCTTACCAACTTACTCTTAAATGCTATATGAGCCTCAAACTCAAACAGCAAATCCATTCCCAAACGACATCGAACTTACTTATGGTCAAACAGAAAGAGTAACAAGGAACTCACGTCCCTCTAGTTCTACCTTAAAAATCTTAACCATTCTCATACTTTAACAAAATATCGCTAGTGGTCTCTTCCATAAAGTCTCAGGTGCACAATTACATTCTTCTTAGCGTCTTCCTTCCATATAAGCTACACTATGTAGCCTCATCCTTTCATGAATTTTCAATTAAGATACCTTGAAAATCACCCGTCATTCTCGATCATATCTACTTTATCATCATTCGCTTCGCTACTCACGATCCCAACAATTTCTCTTGTGGAGTTAACTATTGCAGGCATACTACATGTCTTGACTCATTCTAGTTGGCTTATCTCCGTTAATTTCATGTTGCTTCCATTAGATTTCCTAGTTTGGGCTGACTTAGATGCTTCAACAACATTGTTGGAATTGTAGTGCGAAACAATTGAGCAACTCCCTAAGTGTATATGACTACAAGCTCCAATGTGTGATCCTTCTCCATTACTTTCTACAGTCGATGTCCTACTGCTTTCGTATATCGTTCTATCACACATTTCTTCAAAAGGTGCCTGGTTGACATATGTCTTACAGCAGCGTTCAGTACAACCTCTTCATGCTTACCCCTTTGTAGCAGTCGTCTATCTTATCTCTAAGGAGACACAAATGTTATCACACTAGGATTTATTTAGCACACGATTCGTAAGATAAGTAGTTAATGATTTCCTTTTATTTAGCCAAGTGTAATTAACTCTTTACATTACTCCTCATGTCCTACATACTTCCCTTTATTATTTCACTTGTGCTAGTTTCTACTACTCACACAATCCTTCAAACATACATATAACCCACATTCTTATCCCTAGCAATTAAGCTAGCATACACACATTCTTTCTTTAATAATTAAGCTAACATTCACACATTTAAGCTAGCATTTATACATGCGTATACATATATTTCTAAATTTTACATGAACTTAATCATGTACCGTACCGTTCTTGAGCTTGCTTGAGCGACTCATGGCTTTCTTGAACTGACATCTTCTTTCTTTTCTTCTTTTAGTCCCATTCTTAGTTCGAGTCTAAGAATTTAGGATGCTTATTTCTCTAGAACTATTGCTCAGATACCAACTTGTAAGGCCCCGACCCTGGTGCCCTACATTGGACGTTGGATTTACTCATAAACACAGTTTTAAATATCAGAGTTAATTAAAACTATTCACGGAATATAAAAACATCAAACATTCATTACAAAATATTAAAATCTTATCTTTAAACTTTCAAGTTGTCTTAACATGTACCATCATAACTTTTCTTCACTAGATGCATGTTTGATCAGTCCATGCCATATGCCTCCCTCAAGCCACTCTTTTATCCTTTTTGCTTGCGTGCATACTAAAATTCAGCTATACTGAGTGAGATATAGTTAATTAGGCAACATACATTTCATACACATACATATGTATATGCATCCGAAGATACATATTATATACTTAATATGCTTACCTTCCTTTCATACATACATACATACATTCATACATTCCTTCTTATATAGATACATTCTTTCATACTTTCATACTACATGCATGTAACATCCTAAATTTGTAATAATAAATAAAGAAAATATATGTTTGTTAAACGTTTGTTAATATATAATTAAGATTAAATATAATGAGTATGTACTTGGGTGGGGAAGGATGGAATAAGGGATGAGATGGGCCTTAGGTCCATGGGCTTAAGAGAGTATAAATAATCCCTTAAACATCCCTAAAACCCTAAAACCCTCATTCATATCCATCTTATTCTCTACAAACTCAAAACACACACACATACTCCCTCTCTACGGCCACGGTTAAGAAGGAGGTCCAGGACCAGGAACGAACATCGATTATTGATAGATCTTGGACATACAAGCTAGATACAAGATTATTGTTCATAACCGAAGGTAACCGTAGCCTAAAAACGCATAAAGGTATGTTTTTAATCTTTAAAGGTTGTGTTTTTATGAACGGTTTGCCCTAAAACTTAACCCTAAAGTATATCGGGTCTAAACGAATCATAAAGTTACAAACTTGATGTTTAAAATGGACTTAATGAACTCATGGTTATAAACGGCTCATAAATAAACCCTAGATTTAGCTTTGAACGTTTTAGCCACAAAGGTCCAAGCTTTATGGTTGCAAGGGTCATGTTTTGGCTGAAACGGTTAAGGAAAAATTTATGGGTTGATAAGGAACCATAATAGTGTGTTAAGGCTATGAAATGTAGTAATAATGGTGATAAATGAACCCTAATGGTTCAGCTCGTTCGATTACATGAAGCTTATTCGAATACAAAGGACAAACTCGATTACATACCTTATATTCGAATACATTGGACCCATTCGCATACAATCTCAAACTAGATTACATAGCCCATTTTGATTACAATCTCAAACTCGATTACAATGCCCATTTCGATTACAATCTCAATCTCGATTACAATGCCCATTTCGATTACAATCTCAAACTCGATTACAATCTCAAACTCGATTACAATGCTCATTTCGATTACAATCTCAAACTCGCTTACAATGCCCATTTCGATTACAATAAATAATTCGATTACAAATGCTCCATTCAATTACAATTCATGAATTCGATTACATGGGTACAGTTCAATTACAATGACTCATTCAATTACAATGAATCATTCAATTACAATGACTCATTCAATTACAATGAATCATTCAATTACAATGACTAATTCAATTACAATGACTCATTCAATTACAATGACTCATTCAACTACAATGAATCATTCAATTACAATGACCAATTCAATTACAATGACTCATTCAATTACAATGAATCATTCAATTACAATGACTCATTCAATTACAATGAACCATTCAATTACAATGAATTATTCAATTATGATGAACCATTCAATTACAATATATCATTCACTTACAATGTACTCAGTAGAATACAATTTGATCATTAGAATACAATATGATCTTACTGTTGGGTTTCAACGGTGGTTCGGAACGAAAACGGATAAACCTTTTAAACCCGTTTTAGTAAATATTTCGTTTCAATAGTTATTATTCAATATTAATAAACTTGGATATATGAACGAATTATAAAAAAAACGCATCAGAACGATAATACGATTAACCCGAACCAAAAACGAAAACCCAAAACCCGGATCCGATTGCAACTTATATACGAGTACGATAAAACAAATAATAAACAACCATAGATCTAGTTTGTCGATATACCTCGGTTATCGAAACTGGGAAGACACCGAAGGCTAACGAGAAAAGCTAGGAATGACACAATCAACAAATCCAAACAAATCCGGCAACGGCGGCGGCTAGCGGCGGCGATGGCGGATTCCGGCGGCTAATGGTGTTGGACAGCAATGGACGGCATCTTGGACAGTAGTATACGGCAGCTAGGACATCAGACAGTAACACCGCAGCAACACAACAGCAGCAGCAAGGTCACCGGAAAACTGGATTCGCCGGAGTTGCAGGTTCGCCGGAACTGCAACTTCGCCGGAAAACCGTGGTTAATGCTTTAACAACACCGGAGCCAGATTAGAGCTGCGATGTAACTTGCGGTGACTGAAGGATGATAGATGGTGGCTGTATGTTGTTTGCGGCGGCCGAAAAAGACTCGTCGGAAAAACAGCCGGATGAATAGTAGCCGCTAGGGTTTTCTGGTTATTGTTTTATTAACTATAATAGTAATATCTTATTCTGTATATAGAAGGATATTAGGTTTTAATCAAGTTAAACCAATTGGGCTTGAGCCCAATTAACACAAACAAAGCCTTTAACCACTATTCGGTCCAACTAATAGATTGTGTCGGGCCTAATTAACGTTTAAGTAGGCCTTTATCTTGTTACCCCCGGCGTAACTCAGTCCGGGTCACATTCGGGTCGGTTGCGTTAACTTGACCCGAACCGACCATTAAATCCAACAGTCTCCCACTTGGACGGATTTGAGTCAAGTATCACAACGCTAACAGCTTGAGGTGTTCTAGCTACACATAACTGTCCCCAACCAAATGTGACATTTTAAATCCATAACCAAAGTATCTTGGAATACCTTATTGCAAGATAATGAATTTATAGTAATCGTTGTCATCTATCCTTTCTGTATAAGACATTAATTGAACAATGAGACATGGATCAAATCAATCTCATATAGTGTTCAATTATTGTTGTTCTCGATATAGAGTCAAAGTGGTCCATTCAAACACACAGTAAGTTTGAGTGAGGCCTCACACTTTACCAGTTTGAATCAACGAGGGCGCCAATATGTCTAACTGTTACATTTAAATGTAAGAGTACAGAATCCCATCTTGACTACGTACAACTCCCACTGAACTCCAGAACTTTCCCAATCAATGCCTTTATGGCTGGCAGTTACGCAACAACGGTTGATATGATCAAAGAATATTCCTCGGTAAACGAGAGTTCTAATATGTATCTCAGGTCTTATGATACTAAATGAGCATACTATTATCAAAACATCTTATGATCAAGATCCATGAAGATGATTTGATGCGAGTTACATCCAACGTCATTCACAATGAGGTCTGTGAGTTTGAAAGTCAACTACTTGAGTCCAAAGTCAGAATAGTCTTAATTCAGAATCGCTCCCACGAGTCTGACCTACTACGGATAATTTAGAATACAATATTCACGGATTAAACGTATTAAAATGAACACAGTTGTATTATTCAACGTTTGCATTTAACCATTAAATCAAAAGTGAAGAGAAAAGTACAACTGATTAAATGTTCACACATCCAAATACTAAATCAAAATAAATCACTAGCAAGTCTAAGCCCGATAGCATCCCTATGCTGATCATGCTTGTCCTGAGTCATCGGCTTAGTGAACGGGTCAGCTAGATTTAGATTTGTGTCTACTTTGCTTATCACGATGTCACCTCGTTCCAATATTTCCCGAATAAGATGGAACTTCCTTAGAATGTGCTTGGTTCTGTGATGAGACCTTGGCTCTTTGGCTTGAGCAATAGCACCTTTGTTATCACAGAATATCTCGATTGGTTTGTGAATACTCGGAACCACATCGAGATCGGTGATGAACTTCTTCATCCAATCAGCCTCCTTAGCAGCATCTGATGCAGCTATATATTCGGATTCGGTGGTAGAATCCGCTACTACACTCTGCTTGGAGCTCTTCCAATAAATAGCTGCTCCATTGAGAGTGAAAACGAAACCCGACTATGAGCGAGAATCATCTCGGTCAGTCTGGAAGCTAACATCAGTGTAACACTTTACAGTGAGCTCCTCTTCCACTCCCCCAATCACCAAGAACATGTCTTTGTTCCTATTCAAGTACCTTAGAATGTTCTTCACAGCAGTCCAATGGGAAATGCAGGACTCTGTTGAAAACGACTGGTTATGCTCAAGGCATACGAGATGTCAGGTCTAGTACACAACATAGCATACATGATAGAGCCAACCGCAGAAGCATATGGAATTGCATGCATACGTTTAGATTCAATGTTCGTTGCAGGAGATTGCGATTTGCTCAACACGGTTCCTTTAGTCATTGGAACAGCTCCTTTCTTGGAGTTTTCCATCGAGAAGCGTGCCATTACTTTGTCTATGTAAGTACTTTGACTAAGCCCTAGAATCCGCTTAGATCTACCTCTATAGATCTTTATTCCCAGAATATATGCGGCTTCTCCAAGATCTTTCATTGCAAAACAAGATTTCAACCATTGCTTAACTTCCTTAAGCATAGGAACGTTGTTTCCAATGATCAGTATGTCATCCACATACAAGATGAGGAATGATATAGTGCTCCCACTAGCCTTTCTGTAAACACAAGGTTCATCTTCATTCTTGACAAAACCAAACTCTTTGATTTTCTCGTCAAAGTGAAGATTCCAGCTTCGAGATGCATGCTTAAGTCCATAAATGGACTTGTTCAATTTGCAAACCTTATTAGGATATTTTGGATTGACAAAACCTTCAGACTGAACCATATAGACATCATCAGAAAGATGTCCATTAAGGAAAGCGGTTTTGACATCCATTTGCCATATCTCATAATCATAGTATGCAACATTGGCAAGCAATATCCTAATTGACTTGGTCATGGCAACGGGCGAAAAAGTTTCATCATAGTCAACACCTTGAGTTTGAGAGAAACCTTTCGCGACTAGCCGTGCCTTATAGGTTTGCACATTTCCATGCATGTCGGTTTTGTTCTTGAAAATCCATTTGCTCCCTACTGCCCGACTATCAGGGGGTAGCTCAACCAAGTTCCAAACTTGGTTATCATGCATGGATTGCATCTCTGCGTTCATGGCATCTTGCCATTTCTTGGATTCTGAATCCAAGATAGCAGATTTGTAGTTAGTAGGCTCATCCCCAGACTCGGCTACTAATAAGACTCCGGGACCATCTAGATGACATAAGTATCTAGAATTTGGCACGGGAGTCCTACTACTTCTTCGAACGCTTGTGTTCACGTCTGATGTATCAGCAACAACAACTTGTTGCTCAGACCCTCCAACTTCTTCAGCGGTTGGTTGTGGATCTTGAATTTCTTCAAGATCGACAATGTTATCTCCAGTTCCTCGATTGAGAAATTTCTTCTCAAGGAAGTGGCCTTTCCTCCTGACAGAAATCGTATTTGTGTCAGGATGAAAGAAGTAATAACCGCTTTTATAATAGTATCCGACGAAAATAACTTTTTCTACGCGGGGATCAAGTTTGTCATCCGACTCACTCGTGATATAAGCATCACATCCCCATACTCTAAGATAAGACAATTTGGGCTTCATTCCCTTATGCCATATCTCATATGGTGTTTTGTCTATCTTCTTAGTTGGAGCTAGATTGACAATGCGGGCGGCGGTCATAAGGGCGTATCCCCAAAAGGAGTGAGGCAAGTTAGTTCTACACATCATCGATCGAACCATGTTCAGCAAAGTTCGATTCCTCCTCTCGCTCACGCCATTAAGTTGGGGTGTGCCAGGTGGAGTGAGCTGTGAAACAATTCCATGCAATTTTAGATGAGTGATGAACTCTGAGCTAAGATACTCTCCACCTCGATCTGATCAAAGTATCTTAATGGTTTTATCAAGTTTTTTTTCCACTTCGCTTTGAAACTCTTTAAACTTTTCAAAAGTCTCGTGCTTGTGTTTCATAAGATACACATAAGCGTATCGACTATAATCGTCGATAAAAGAAACGAAGTATCTTTCATGGTTTCTAGTCATGGTTCTGAAAGGTCCACATACATCAGTATGTATGAGTCCTAACAGATCACTTGCTTGTTCACTTTTATTAGTGAAGGAGTCTTTGGTGAGTTTGCCAGCTAAGCAAGATTCACAATCGTCAAAAGAGTCCGGTCCTGTGGATTCAATAATCCCTTCGGATTGGAGTCTTTTAACTCTTGCCTTGCTTATGTGGACAAGTCGTCAATGCCATAGAAAAGTATCATTGATGCTAGTCTTGATACGTTTTGAAAGATGATATACGTTATTGTCAGGTTGAACATCAATCTCATAAATACCATTTTGAGGTTTAGCCACAAAATAAAAGATATCATTTAAGTAAGCAGAAATAGCCATGCCATTAAGAACATACTTAAATCCTTGTTCAAATAACAACGAAACTGAAATGATGTTTCTGGTCAAGCCAGGAGCATACAAACAATTATTTAAAGGAAAAACTAGGCCAGATGGACAAGTAAAATGAAATACTCCAGTTGCCAGAACTGGTACTCTCTTCCCATCTCCAACGATGAGTTCCATGCTGCCTTTATTCAGTTTCCTCCACTTCTCAGGCTCCTGCAAGACATTAACGATGTGGTAACCACATCCGGTATCAAATACCCATGTGTTGCTAGAGACATTGAAAAGTTCAATAACGTATATGGAAATACCTCCAGAAGAGCCTTCACCATTGGCTCTCTTCTCAGGCTCCTGCAAGACATTAACGATGTGGTAACCACATCCGGTATCAAATACCCATGTGTTGCTAGAGACAGTGAAAAGTTCAATAACGTATATGGAAATACCTCCAGAAGAGCCTTCACCATTGGCTCTCTTCTTCTTGATCTCAGCAAGGTATTCGAGGCAGTTTCTCATCCAGTGCCCCATTTGGTTGCATTTGTAGCACTTGCGCTCCTCAAAGGGCGGCAGATTTTTCTTTGCAACTACCTTGTTAGTGTTGGTGGCAACATTGGCATCAACAGTAACTTTCTTTTTGCCTTTTCCCTTAAAACCTCGATTCTTTGGTTTTGGCTTTTTGACACCAGCAGATCAAATCATCAGAACTTGATTGGTCCTAGATGGAATGTTCATCTCATCCATATTGAGCATGTTATGAAGCTCCGGAACTGTCTTCACCCAACCATTCATGTTGAAATTCATTACGAACTGGTCGTATGAGTTGGGGAGAGAGTTGAGAATGAAATCAGATGCCATCTCATCAGGCATGGGATAATAAGGTTTCTTGAGCTGATCGATGTGCCCCTTCATCTTAAGAACATGCGCACTGACGGGAGACCCTTCTGCCATCTTGCAACTGATGAGTTGTTTCATGGTGTCGAAACGTTCTTGACGGGCTTGTTTCTAGAACATGCCCTTGAGTTGCTCAAGCATCTCATAGGCACCAAAGTCTTCCAAGCCTTTAGCAAGCTCAGAAGTCATGGTGGCTAGCATAATACAGGAGACCTCAGCCGAGTCGTCCTTATGCTTGTCAAGAACTTTTCATGCAGCGGCTGTGTTGTTTTTAGGCTCGGTTGGAACAGGTCCATCGAGAACATACAGGCACTTTTCCATGGTGAGAACAAGTCTTAAGTTGCGGTGCCATTCGATGAAGTTGGTACCGTTCAGTTTATCCTTCTCAAGGATAGTCTTAAGGGCGTAGGGTGAAATTTCGTTTGACGACATCTGATTAATTGAGCAAAAGTAAATTTAATTAGTATTTTTGACGTTGTAGTCCTATTATTAATGACCCAATAACATTAATTAATTAGGAGTATGAGAATCTGGCTTCCAGTTATTAAAGGCAGCTATAGCACACAACATTAATAAGTGGTTAGGCAGACGGACAACGATTGCCAATTGTGAATAGAGCACAACTCTCGGTTATGAGGCCTATAGAGACAACGATTGTCTGTATAGATACGTTTAGCCTCATCTTTGCCCACTTTAAGTCTCTAGACAGCTTTAGCACGTAACAGGAGAGTAAAGTAATAGTTATCCTAGTACCATGACGTATGAAAGGGCCGGATGTGTCAACGAAGCGCTTACACCTTGATGGGATAGGCTAGAAAACAAGTGCGGTGCTGTAGCTCCAAACACTCGAAATTTCACAGTATGCCTCAAGTGTGACTTGTAGTAGGGTTGGCATAAACTATTGGTTTTAAATTGGGATTAATTTTAAAATTACCAAATAGAGTAAAAGTCAAATTTTACTGTATTTATTACTGGGAAGAATAGATGAACCCTTTCATCTCTCGGGACACTTTGTTTTAAATAACCTATTAAAAACTAAGTTTGTCGCGATATGACTAACCAATTTTAAGTTAATAGAAATCTATTAAGTTATTAGTTTTGAAAATCAAAACGCTTTTAATTTGCAAAACTTACTTGGTTAATAATATGTTTATTTTCAAATTTATTTGGTATTAGATCGGTGATATTATAATCCTATTATAATCAATCCAAGCAATCACAATAGCAAATAATAATAATATGTAAATCCTTATGGCCAAAAATTGATCAGTCTCGCTAGAGCCAATTAGGGAGACCGATCGGGTCAAGGGGTTCACAACACAAAACAACCACAAGGATGGACTTCTTCGTGCATCCCGTCATCTTGCCCGAACTCCCACTAACTCCAAAATCCTTGAGCTCATCCTCGGTTATCTTCGCGCCTTCTTAATTACAAATTTATAAACTAACATTTATTTGCCCTATTACAAATTTGAACTATCTTTATGGCCAAAAGAAAACCGAAAAATAAATAACAACCGTTTACAACTTTTGAACCAACCATATGGCCAAAAAAAGCTCAAACACCAAACACAACCAAACAAACATAGGTCGGGGACGGATTTACATATTCAAAATAAACGAATTTCGGGTCGTTTTGAGTTGGTCAAATAAAATAAACAAAACTTTGACCAACTCAAAATCACCCGAAAACAAATCTAGATCAATAAACTTTAAACGATTTAAAGTTTAAGATGCAGATCCGGTTTTAAACGAACCGGAATCGACTCGTACGTTGTAACCGTGGCTCTGATACCACTGTTGGGTTTCAACGGTGGTTCAGAACGAAAACGGATAAACCTTTTAAACCCGTTTTAGTAAATATTTCGTTTCAATAGTTATTATTCAATATTAATAAACTTGGATATATGAACGAACTATAAAAAAAACGCAGCGGAACGATAATACGATTAACCCGAACCAAAAACGAAAACCCAAAACTCGGATCCGATTGCAACTTATATACGAGTACGATAAAACGGAGATTAAACAACCATAGATCTAGTTTGTCGATATACCTCGGTTATTGAAACCGGGAAGACACCGAAGGCTAACGAGAAAAGCTAGGAATGACACAATCAACAAATCCAAACAAATCCGGCAACGGCGGCGGCTAGCGGCGGCGATGGCGGATTCCGGCGGCTAATGGTGTTGGACAGCAATGGACGACATCTTGGACAGTAGTATACGGCAGCTAGGACAGCAGACAGTAACACCGCAGCAACACAACAGCAGCAGCAAGGTCACCAGAAAACTAGATTCGCCGGAGTTGCAGGTTCGCCGGAACTGCAACTTCGCCGGAAAACCGTGGTTAATGCTTTAACAGCACCGGAGCTAGATTAGAGATGCGATGTAACTTGCGGTGACTGAAGGATGATAGATGGTGGCTGTATGTTGTTTGCGGCGGCCGGAAAAGACTCGCCGGAAAAACAGCTGGCCGGAAAACGGCGCCAGATGAATAGTAGCAGCTAGGGTTTTCTTGTTATTGTTTTGTTAACTATAGTAATATCTTATTCTATATATAGAAGGATATTAGGTTTTAATAAAGTTAAACCAATTGGGCTTGAGCCCAATTAACACAAACAAAGCCTTTAACCACTATCTGGTCCAACTAATAGATTGTGTCGGGCCTAATTAACGTTTAAGTAGGCCTTTATCTCATTACCCCCGGTGTAACTCAATCCGGGTCACATTCGGGTCGGTCGCGTTGACTTGACTCGAACCGACCATTAAATCCAACACTTACAATTAAAGAGAAGACTCACGCAAGATCGAATCCTTGCTTTACCCGATGTTGACAAGGATCTGGTTGTTTGCACTGATGCTTCGCATAGTGGGTTAGGTTGCGTATTGATGCAACGAGGAAAGGTTATAGCTTATGCGTCCAGGCAATTGAAAGTTCACAAATGTACTTATCTGACGCATGATTTAGAGTTAGTAGCGGTAGTGCATGCTCTCAAGATATGGAGACATTACCTGTATGGTACTAAGTGTACTATTTACACAGATCATAAAAGTTTAAAGTACTTATTCGAGCAGAAAGAATTGAACATGAGTCAGAGAAGATGGTTAGAGTGGATAAAGGATTATGACTGTGATATTAAGTACTACCCTGGTAAAGCTAATGTGGTCGTCGATGCGCTAAGCCGTAAGAATGAAAAAGTCATTGCAACAGTGAAGTCATATAATTTGATCATGTACTCAAGAATTTTCGAAGAAATCATCAAAGTGCAGACAGAAGTGCTGGTATATGAAGGGCCAGTGAAGAAGGAAAGAATTTTCAGTCCGCAAGATGAGCTAATGGAAAACACTCATGGTGTTACGACTAGGTTTGACCATATGTGGATTCCACGCCATGGAAATTTTAGAGGTCGAATCTTAGATGAAGCTCATAAGTCAAGATATTCAATTCATCCAGGATCCACAAAGATATACCAAGATTCGTAAACGGACTACTGGTAGCGAGGAATGAAGAATGGCGTGGTAGAGTATGTCAGTAAGTGCCTAACTTGCTTGCAAGTCAAAGCTGAACACCAGAAGCCTTATGGAAGGATGCAACCTTTGGAGATACCTGAATGGAAATGGAAACACATCACCAAGGATTTTTGTTAGTGCACAGTTTTGGTGTCCATAGCAATCGAATAAGTTATAAAGGGTTTAGTATGTTTATTTATTGTAAAATGGCCCATTCGCTATGGATTATATAGCGAATGAGGTCCATTCGTTAGTTAACTAGGATTATTCGTTAAGTTATTACCATTCGTTATGAAGGCATAATGATTGGTGTCTCATTCGTTACTAAAATATAACGAACGAGGCTATACTTAATGAATGCAGCTGATGGCCTATAAATAGGCAGCTCATGTTCATAATTTAAGTGAAGAGGGGGATCCTAGTCTAATTTATCCTCTCCTTAAGTTATTATCCACCATAATGTATTCATTATTATTGATCAATAAAGTATTATTTAAAGTATCCATATCGTGTTTATGTGTCGGGTTAGTGGCTAGATCTTGGATCGTATGTCGTTTCATTATTTTCATTAGAATCTGCACATCCAAGCTTCTTTAATGGCAGATTCATCATAACACTATAATTAACCAATATAATTACATACGAAGACTCGGATTTTCATTCTAATCACGAATCTATCATCCAAATAACATAACAACCACTTATTTGATCTGAACCTGATCAAACAATACCTTGCTCTTCCATGGTGAATCACTCAATTCACCATAATTAACCATCAGATTGCACATGAAGCTTCATTCATCATCAATAAACACAAATTCACCCTAAAATCCATCTATAACATCCTAATTTAAACCAAATATGACCAAAATCCGATGAAAATGAAGAACACGAATTTCATCCAGATTTATAACTTAAACCGATGCATCGAGAGCAGCCGTCTGATCTGATACCAATTGTTGAAATGACATACGATCCAAGATCTAGCCGCTAACCCGATACATCAACACGAGATGGATACTTCAAATAATACTTTATTGATTAATAATAATGAATACATTATGGTGGATAATAACTTAAGGAGAGGATAAATTAGACTAGGATCCCCCTCTTCACTTAAATTATGAACATGAGCTGCCTATTTATAGGCCATCAGCTGCATTAATTAAGTATAGCCTCGTTCGTTATATTTTAGTAACGAATGAGACACCAATCATTATGCCTTCATAATAAATGGTAATAACTTAACGAATAATCCTAGTTAACTAACGAATGGACCTCATTCGCTATACAATCATAGAGAATAGACCATTTTACAATAAATAAACATACTAGACTATCTATAACTTACTCGATTGCTACGGTCACCAAAATTGTGCACTAAAATACTCCCCCTTTTTGTAGCTCTCGAATACTTTACCTTGAATACTTTAACTATAAATCACCAGTCTCAAATTACACATTAACAATTTTATAACTAAGCTACCTCGTACAACTAAGCATCATGATACCATTTGGGTGATAGGGGACCCTTTGACCAAAAGAGCTCACTTTTTGCTTATAGGAGAGGCTATCTCGTCAAAAAGGTTAGCAAGTTTGTTCATCAAAGAGGTTATAACTAAGCATGGAGTACCGTTATCGATTGTTTCTAATAGAGATACTCGTTTTACATCGAGGTTTTGGAAGAAGTTCCATGAAGCTATGGGAACGAGATTGAACATCAGTACGTCGTACCATCCTCAAACATATGGACAGTCTGAAAGGACAATCCAAACCCTTAAGGATATGCTACGTGCTTGTGTTTTAGACTTTGGAGGAAGTTGGGATGATCATTTGCATTTGGAAGAATTGTCCTATAACAACAGCTACCATTCAAGTATTGGTATGCCTCCGTTTGAGATGCTTAGGTAGAAGATGTAGAATCCCGGTAAGTTGGGGAGAGATTTTTCAGAAGGAGATGGGAATTTTAGAAGTTGTTCAAGAAACCTCGACTAGGTTCGATCAGATCAACGCAAGAATGAAAGCTGCTCAAGTCCGTCAGAAATCGTATGCTGATAAGCGGCGACGACCGATTGAGTTTAACGTTGGCGACAATGTGATGCTTAAGGTCACGCCTTGGAAAGGAATTATCCATTTTAGGAAGAGGGGAAAGTTGAGTCTGAGGTACATTGGACCGTTTAAGAGTGCAGACCGTGTGGGTGAAGTGGCTTATAAGCTAGATTTACCCGAGGAGTTAGAAGGAATGCATTCAACCTTCCATGTTTCTCATATGAGGAAATTTCTAACTAATGACACGTCTCATGTGCCATTGGTAGATATTGAGGTTATTGAACGGTTGAACTACATTGAGCAACCCATAGAGATAGTTGATCATAAGGAAAAGCAACTTCGTCACAAGGTTATACCCTTAGTGAAAGTGATATGGAAGCATCACAAGGGATCAGATGTTACTTGGGAAGCCAAGGAAGAGATGCGCAAGTTTTACCATCTATTTTAGTAATAGTTAGGTTTCGGGGACGAAACCTCTTTAAGGAGGGAAGACTTGTAACATCTTAAAATTTATAATAATAAATAAAGGAATTTATGTTTGTTAAACGTGTGTTAATATTTAATTTAGATTAAATATAATAAGGAGTATGAACTTGGGTAGGGAAAGATGGAATAAAGGATGCAATGGGCCTTAGGTCCATGGGCTTAAGAGAGTATAAATACTCCCTTAAACCTCCCTGAAACCCTAAAACCCTCATTCTTATCCATATTATTCTCTACATACTCAAAACACACAGACATACTCCCTCTCTTACGGCCGCGGTTAAGAAGGAGGTCCAAGACCAAGAACGGACATTGATTATTGATAAATCTTGGATATACAAGCTAGATACAAGATTATTGTTCTTAACCAAAGCTAATCGTAGACTAAAAATGCATAAAGGTATGTTCTTTATCTTTAAAGGTTATATTTTTATAAACGGTTTGCCCTAAAACTAACCCTAGAGTAGATCGGGTCTAGACGAATCATAAAGTTACAAACATAATGTTTAAAATGGACTTAACTAACTCATGGTTATAAACGGCTCATAAATAAACCCTAGATTTAGCTTTGAACGTTTTAGCCACAAAGGTCCAAGCTTTATGGTTGCACGGGTCAAGTTTTGGCCAAAAACGGTTAGGGAAACATTTATGGGTTGATACCAAACCATAATAAGGTGTAAGGAAATGAAATGTAGTAATAATGGTGATAAACGGACCCTAATGGTTCAGCTCGTTCGATTACATGAAGCTCATTCGAATACAAGGACAAACTCGATTATATGCCTTATATTCGAATACATTGGACCCATTCGCATACGATCTCAAATTCGATTACAATGCCCATTTCGATTACAATCTCAAACTCGATTAAAATGCTCATTACAATTAAAAGCTCAAACTCGATTACAATCTCAAACTTGATTACAATGCCCATTTCGACTACAATCTCAAACTCGATTACAATGCCCTTTTCGATTACAATACATAATTCGATTACAACTGCCCCATTGAATTACAAATCATGAATTCGATTACATGGGTCCAGTTCAATTACATTGACTCATTCAATTACAATGAATTATTCAATTAACGTTGACTCATTCAATTACAATTACTCTTTCATTTACAACGAATCATTCAATTACAATGGACTTATTCAATTACCATAACTCATTCAATTACAATGGACTCATTCAATTACAATGAACCATTCAATTACAATGAATCACTCAATTACAATGACTCATTCAATTACAATGAATCATTCAATTACAATGACTCATTCAATTACAATGAACCATTCAATTACAATGAACCATTCAATTACATTATATCATTAAATTAAAATGGACTCGTTAGAATATATTGAAAGATTATAATACAATATGATGATCAGAATACAACATGATCATTAGAATACAAATGTATTCTAATACCATTTGAATACAAGGTATTCAAATACAATGCTATTAGAATAGACCAAACTTAATCATTTATGGTGAAACCTGAATAATGTGATTAGGACAAGTATTGATACATGTAATTAATGTATAGTTAGTTTAGGTTCCCAGCCTGATCTACACAGGAGGATCTCGTGGCACGAGGGTGCGGAATCTCCTACGTATACGATACGAGTGTTTATACGAGAGAGACGTAAAGAACACGTAACACGTAAGAACGAAGGTTTAATTGTTATTAGATATCAAAACCAAATAACCAATAAACCTAGCCGTCCAAAGCAAATGATCCAAAAACCTTACAAAAGAATAGCCGAAGTTAGGTTTAAATAAACCACGACAACTTCGCCTAACAGGCTAGGCGAAGTTGTCCCTAACTTCGCTGTAAGCTAAGTTCGCTTAAACCAACATAACGAAACTAACAAGTTCACCAAAACATAACAACTGAAATAGTGATTAGAGGCACGATAAACTCAAGGCTAATGAACTACTGGCATAATGCACCAACAGTTAGCCGAGCCCAGTTAAAGAGAGGAATAACAATTAATGGAGAATGTAACAGAACCCAGGTGAGTTTCTAGCCCCATTTCCTTATTATGTTTTTGGGGCTGTGTGCATACTCAACGTGATAGTTAATACACTTACCTTAAATGGTAAGTGTATGCCATGTATGTTTTATATGATAATTAATATGTCTTGAATGTGAAAGAAAGCTTGTCGGTATGTGATCGATCTTCGGATATTCGTAAGGACAAGGAAGGTAAGTATGTGAATGATGAATATGTATGAAAAGTATATGTATGACATGTGAGTTTGTATGAATGTTAAAGAAATTATATATATATATATACATATATATATATAGAGGTACAATATGATGCGGGTATGTAAAGAAAGTATGCACGAAGATGGAGAACTAAGGGATAAGACCCTAATAATATCTGAGATAGACAAGAAAAGAGGGATCGGACCCTAATAATACTTGAAATAGAAAAGGAAGGGATCAGACCCTAATAATATCTGAGATAGAAAGGACAGTAAGTATATGGTATAGAAGTAATAAATATGAACGAATATGAGTGTATGAAATGATAGTAACGAGTAAAGTACTTAATTTGTATCTTCGGATGCATAAATGAAGGTAAGTGTATGTATTGTATGATGTATGATTAACTAGAACTTACTCAGCATAGCTGAATTTTAGTATGCACGCAGATTAGTAGGATGAGGTAGCTAGCTTGAGCGAGGCACATGGCAGTTGAATAAAGAAGTCTGCATCTTAAGACTCAAGTTGTTTTTATGATTTGATGTTTAATTTGAAAGACAAGAATGTTTGTTAAAGGCAAGATTTGAATGTTATGTAATGATCATGAAAGTTTTAATATTCTGCGAAAGTTTTTAATTAACTCTGATATTTAGACTGTGTTTATGTGTAAATCCAACGTCAAATGAAGGGCGCCAGTAGCGGGGCCTTACAAGTCTTTTCTATCTCAGATATTAGTAGGGTCTGGTCCCTTCTATCTCATATATTATTAGGGTCTAATCCCTTCTATCTAAGATATTATTAGGGTCTGATCCCTTATTTTTTTTATCTCAGATATTAGTAGTGTCTGGTCCCATCTTCCCCTTCCATACAACCATACATTACTTGCCATACAACCATACATTCATGGCCATACATGCATTAGATATATATATATATATATATATATATATATATATACATATACATGTATTCATAAACATTTACATATGTACTCCTTACATTCTTTCATCAATTCAATATGATTCATATATCTTTTATAAGTGTCACACCCTGAATTAGGGCCTAGAAGTATGACCACAAGTTGGTACCTATTTTGTAAATATATCAGAGTTTATGGGTAAATTTTAGCGAAAGAATTTAGGTTGTTTTAAAATATTAACATACATTGAAAATTTACTCAGGAATAAAACACCCAAGTATTCGCTTACAGAACATTTTTTATTACAAGGATTTCATTATCAAAATTGAGCCATCTTGTAACGTTAGCTTCTGTCTTCATGATGACTCCAATCCTTGTTATTTCTTACTAATGATAATTACGTGCGTTGGTTGGGAAAATACGGCAGCTATGTGCTGGTGAACACGTATGACTCAAAAAATATTTAAACTATAGTTACATATCAATATAGTTTATAGTACAAGCTCAGCAGAAAGTATTTATTTCATGAGATTTGTACCACTGCCCTACAAACACAAAATTTCTCCGAGCCACGCAGCCCCTGTTGAAGAACTGGTTACGATTGTTAGACCACAGCCACGTAGCCCTCGAATGTTAGGCTAGACAGTTATGTTTGGATCCATAGACATGTGTAATTGGTTTGAGTTGCTTTTATTTTCTAGTTTGTATTATAACATTTTAAAGATCACGTAAACCAATTTAAACGTTTGACTGACTGTCTAAGATAAACAACCAGTTCATCTTATTGAGTATAAATACGTTTTTGACTTTTTGTAAAGGGTTAACGTACTCACCTGTACCGTCGGTGTGCGTTTAAAACCTTCTTGATTGTGAATGAGAAAGGTATTAACCTATACATAAATAAGTTCTCATAAATATTTGAATGGTGTTTCTTGATTAAGCTATTTCCCTTAAGCTTAACCTTGATAAAGTTTGAAACTTTGTCTTTAAATGAAAACACTTGTTTTAATGTGACGTTTGATATAGCATGCTTTGGCTTGATAGGTTCTAACACGTTGGTGAGTTTCTCAAGGTAAGTAAACGGGTCCCGCGGTTGATTGGAATTTATATGAATTACTTTCCTTTGTCAAGAAACTCACTACTAGTGATATCCCCCTTACAGTTACCACATGCCTATCAAAATATAACTTTATTACAATTACTTTGTCAAGAAGTAACGTTTATGAAAACCCTTTGTGAATGTTTCAAAATCTTTTAAAGGTTAAAGACCACAACCTCTTCTTAATGTCTAAGCTATAACTTAAATAACTTAAACATAATCCCTACCTTAAAACGAGCACTCGTAATTCAAATTATAAGAAAAAGATCAATACGTCATTGGCAGGGCTTCGGGACTTCGTTTCTTGCACATACTTCATGAAAATGAGTCATCGATTGGCCAGGAAAGTTGGGCACGGATTTCTAGGTTAAGTTTGTGAGATTGAAGGTGTTTTTGGGATGTGGAGGCTCAATCCTATAGCTCACCTATTTATAGGAGAAAACTGACTCCATTGGGCCACGCTAAGATCTTATTTGTGATCTTCGCGTCGCATGAAGATCAGTTTTGCCACATGGCTTGTACAATCATGCCACATGTTGACACGTGGCTGGACAATTGTCTCCGATTACTTAAAGGGTTTCGCGTAGCTCTAAGTTGTCCTTTTGTCCGTTCGCAAAGATCTAAGGAGTCATAAGTCGGTTACTGCTTGTTGATCTTAGCGTAGCGCTAATATCATTAAGCTAAGATCTTAGTGCCGCACGAAGATCTTGAAGTTTAAAATTTTCATTTCCAGTCATTAGTATGCCATTTTGGTTAATTCTAAGATGGAATTTTACATGGTGTTACATCCTCCCCACCTTTTGAATAATCTCGTCCTCGAGATTTGTTGGAATAGATGTGGATACTTCTTTTTCATTTCTGACTCGAGTTCCCACGTACACTCGGGTCCTCGTCTGGAATCCCATCTAATTTTCACTAGCTTGAGTCGCTCGCGTTTGAGGAACATGATCATGTTGTCTTCAATCTGAATCGGTTTCTCTATAAACTTAGGTTTTTCATTAACTTTAACATCCTTAAAAAGGCATTGCAAGGGTTTCATCAGCTAAACACTTGCATAAATTAGATACGTGAAACATGTCGTGTATGCCTTTCATTTCCTCGGGTAACTCCAGTCGATAAGCAACTGGTCCAATCCTTTCAGTATTCTGAATGGTCCAACGAAACGTGGTCTCCATTTCCCTTTCTTTCCAAATCGTACTACACCTTTCCAAGGTGATACTTTGAGTAGCAGTTTCTCTCCTTCTTTAAATTCTAATAGCTTGCGATGAATGTCCGCATAGCTTTTCTGTCTATCCCTTGCTGGTTTTAATCGTTCACAAATTTGTGTTACTTGATCAGTGGTTCTTTGAACAATTTCAGGTCCTGACAATTGATTATCACCTGTCTCATACCAACATATAGGTGTTCTACATTTGTGTCCATACAGTGTTTCAAATGGTTCCATTTGGATACTCGTATGATAACTATTATTGTACGAGAATTCCATTATAGATAAGTGAGTATCCCAACTACCTCCTAAATCAATTACACATGCACGCAACATATCTTCCAAGGTTTGAATAGTACGTTCATTGTTCCCATCAGTTTGGGGATGCTACGTGGTACTTAGATTCAATTGTGTTCCCATTGATTTTTGAAAACTTGCCCATAAATTTGAGGTGAAACAACTGTCTCTATCGGAGATAATGAATATTGGCACACCATGTAAAGATACTATGTTTTCCAGGTATAGTTATGCTAACTTATCCATGCTGAATGATTCTTGTGTCGGAATGAAATGAGTAGACTTGGTAAGTCTATCTACAATAACCCAGATTGCATCATTTTGACCAGAAGTTTTGGGTAACTTCATAATGAAATCCATGGTTATCATATTCCATTTCCATATTGGTATTTCTGGTTGTTGTAATAAACCTAACGGCATTTGATGCTCAACTTTTACTTTAGAACACGTCAGGCATTTGGCAACATATAAAGCAATATTCTTTTTCATACTACTCTACCAATAATCACCTTTTAAATTGTGATACATCTTGTAACTTCCCATTTGCATCATGTATTTTTATTTATGTGGTTCATCAAGAATCTTAGCTCTTAAATTTCCGACTATTGGTAACCAAGTTCTCTTGCCGAGTTTAAGTATTTCATCATTTCCTTTAACTAACTGATCAATGGTACCGTTTTCCTGGTCAACTTTAATGTTTCCTTCTTCTAGTACTAACTTCTAAGCTTATTTAATTTGGTTAATTAAATCAGTTGAGTTCTAATCTGATAGATTGGACTCTCTTTGGCTTATCGTGTTGTTTTCTACTTGAAGCGTCACCACTATCTTGGCTTTTTTCCTTCAGGATATACGATTTCACAATCGTATTCATTAAGAGTTTCCATCCAACGCCTTTGTCTCATATTCAACTCTATTTGATCAAAAATATGCTTTAGACTTTTGTGATCAGTTTATATTGCGAATTTAACACCATACAAATAACAAAGGTTGCAAAAGTCGCTAGGCAGACTCTAGGCGGTCGACTGGGAGTTTGGTGTACTCGGAGTACTCGGGGAGTACTCGGAAATTTAAATTTAAATATAAAGAAAATTAAATGTTGGATATTATATATGTCAAATATCAATATTTATAACAGAATAAATTAATATCAATATAAATAAGATAAAAATGCATTTTTAAATACTAAATTATTGTAAAATTATTTAATCATTCGTTAAAAAAAGTGATATTCTTTTCTAAATATCACAGAAATATAAATTATGATTTATTTTTTAAGTCAAAATCGGCCAAGTTAACCGACTAGATGTGATTTTGGTAGCTAGGTGGAGTTAAAGAAACTCTCCTCGGCCCCATACCTTGTAGCGAGTACTCGGCCTTGTAGACTTACTTTTACAATATTGCAAATAATGTCGCCATAGTTTCAGTGCGAAAATTATAGCACTTAGTTCAAGGTCGTGTGTGGTGTAATTATTTTCGTGAACCTTTAATTGTCAAGAAGCGTATGCAATAACTTTCTTTCCTAGCATTGAAACACATCCCATACCTGTGTGCGAAGCATCACAGTATATGGTGAAGTTATCTAGACCTTTCGACAATGCCAAGATAGGTTCATTGGTTAGCTTTTGTTTAAGAGTTTCTAATGCTTCTTCTTGTTTTGGTCCCCATTCAAATTTATCTGATTTCCTAGTAAGTGAGGTTTACGGAACAACTATTCTAGCGAAGTCTTGAATGAATCTTCGGTAGTACCCGGCTAACCCTAGAAAGCTTCTAACTTGAGTCGGTGTCTTGGGTTTCTCCCATTTTGTAATGGCTTCAATCTTGGCTGGATCTACTCGAATACCCTTTTCGTTTACAATATGACCAAGAAATTGAAATTCTGGTAACCAAAATTCACACTTAGAGAATTTGGCATACAACTTCTCTTTTCTTAAGCTTTCAAATATGATTTTGAGATGAATTTGATGATCTTCTTAGGAATTGGAGTAAATAAGAATGTCATCAATAAATACAATTATAAACTTATCGATGTATGATTTGCATATTCGATTCATCATGTCCATGAAAGCCGTCGGAGCATTAGTGAGTCCGAAAGGCATAACGGTGAACTCATAATGTCCCTATCTTGTTATAAATGTTGTCTTTGGTATATCTTCCTCTTGTACTTTCAACCGATGATATCCTGATCTGATATTAATTTTGGAAAAATAGCTTGCCCCCTGGAGCTGACCGGACAAATCATTAATCCTTGGTAATGGGTATTTATTCTTGATTGTAACCTTATTTAGCTCATGATAGTCTATGCACATTCTCATTGATCTATCTCTCTTTTTGACTAATAAAATCAGAGCTCCCCATGGTGAAGAACTTGCTCTTATAAGTCCTTTTTCCAACAACTCATCCAACTATTTCTTCAATTCCTTCATTTCGGTGGGTGCTAATCTTTAAGGAGATTTAGCTAAAGGCGCAGTTCCTAGTATTAAATCGATCATATCTGGTGGTAGCTCATCGGGAAACATATCCTTGAATTCGGACACAACTGGTACTTCTTCTATTTTCATGGGTTCGGGCTCCATTGTTACATAGGCCATGAATGCAAGGCATCCCTTACCTAAGCAACGAATTGCTTATATTTTTGAAATTAATCCAACTTTTCCCGCTTCTTTATCTCCAGTTATACGAAGGGTTTTGTTATTGAGTGTTCCGATATCTTTTGCTTTATCATTTCATAGTATATGAGCTTGGTTGGTTGAAAACCAATCCATACCCAAAACTACATCAAAACCTGCCAATGTCATGGGTAACAATTGTACATGTATAAGGAAATTGTTGCTTTACTTAAAGCCTAAGTTATTCTAATCAAATTTCCATCAGCAGTTTCTAATTCGTAATGATTATTTACCTTAACTAAAGGTTCATTTAATAGACTATTGAAATTATAATCTATAAAACTCCGGTTAGCACCTGAGTCAAAGAAAACTCTAGCATAAACATTATTGAAAGGAAACGTACCGGTGATCACGTCCGGTATATCAGCAGCCTTCTGTGTATTGAGTAAGAAGACGCGAGCATTTCCTTTCTTGACATCAATCTTGACACCACTACCACTTGCACTTGCTGTTTTTGTTGTTATCTGTTTCTTTTTCGGAAACTCGGTATTAAGTGCCCCTTCTCCCCACAATCAAAACAAAGTACTGACTTTCTTTTACAATCAGCCTCTATTTGACACATTTTCTTGAAAAAGTTACACGTGATAGTGTTAGATTGTCGTAAACACTTACCATAGTGCATGCTGCCACAAGTTTTGTAGATTTGGTTGGGTGTACTATGTTCCTTCCCTCTTCTTCTCAGCTTTCTTCATCTTTGCTCCAACAGACTGTCTCCCATATTTCTTCTACTCATCTCGATTTCGAATGATACCATCCATCAAATATCAAGCTAAATCCATAGCGGATTCTGTTGTAGATGACTCAAATCCTTGCTATTGCTTACTAATGCTAATTACGTGCGTTGGTTAGGAAAATACGACAGCTATGTGCTGGTGAACACGTAGGACTCAAAAAATATTTAATTTACAGTTACAATACAAATATAGTTTTATGTACAAGCGAAGCAGAAATTTTTCAATCCTCGGATTTGTACCACTACCCTACACACACAAAAGTTCTCTGAGCCACGAGTCCCTATAGAATAAATGTTTATGATTGTTAGCCCATAGCCACGTAGCCTACGAATGTTTAGGCTAGACAATTATGTTTGGATCCATAGACATGTGTAATTAGTCTGAGTTGCTTTTATTTTTATATTTTGTATTATAACTTTAAAGTGATAACTTAATCTCATGTAAACGTTTGAATGACTCTTTAAGATAAACAAACCGTTCATATTATAGAGTATAAATACGTATTGACTGTTTGAAAGGTTTAACGTATTCACCTGTACCGTCGGTGTGCGTTTGAAAACCTTCTTGTTTGTGAATGAGAATGATATTAACCTATACATAAATAGGTTATCATAAATTTGAATGGTGTTTCTTGATTAAGCTATTGCCCTTAAGCTTAACCTTGATAAAATTTTCAACATTTTTTTTTGAATGAGAACAATTGTTTTAATGCGACGTTTTATATAGCATATTTTGGTTTAACAGGTTCTAACACGTTGGTGAGTGTCTCTAGGTAAGTAAACAGGTCCTGCGGTTGATTGGGATTTATACGAATTACTTTCCTTTAACAAGAAACTAACTACTAGTGATATCCACCTTACAGTTACTACATGCCCGTCAAAATATAACTTTATTAACATTAATTTGTCAAGAAGTAACGTTTACGAATACCCTTTGTGAATGCTATTAAATATTTTGAAGGTTAAAGGCCATAACCTCTTCTTATTGTCTAAGCTATAACTTAAATTACATAATCCCTACCTTAAAGCGAGCATCCCGAATGCAAATTATAAGAAAAATATTAACAAGTCGTTAGCAGGGCTTCGGGACTTTGTTTCTTGCACGTACTTCGAGAAAACGAGTCATCGGTTGGACAGGAAAGTTGAGCACAAATTTCGTTAAGTGTGTGATATTGAAGGTGTTTTTGGGATTAGGAGGCTCAATCCCGTAGCTCCCCTATTTATAGGAGAAAACTGACTCTAAGATCTTGTTTGTGATCTTCGCGCCACGCGAAGATTACTTTTTGCCACGTGGCTTATACAATCGTGCCACATGGTTGGACACGTGTCTCTGATTACTTAGCAGGGTTTCGCGTAGCTCTAAGATGTCCTTTTGTACGTTTGAGTAACTCTAAGGAATCCATAAGTCGGTTAATGTTTGTTGATCTTAGCGTAACACTAAAATCATTAAGCTAAGATCTTAGCGCCGCACGAAGATCTTGAACTTCAAAATTTTCATTTTCAGTCCTTGAACAATATTGGTTTGCAATTTTTGGTTAATTCTAAGATGGAGTTTTACGTGGTGTTATAGTAAGACATTCACAGAGTATACACTTACCACTTAAGGTAAGTGTATTAACTAGCACATAGGAGTATGGACACAGCCCCGAAAAACATAACAAAGAGAAAGGGCTAGAAACTCTCATATGACCTGCTTCTTTCGGAATTGATGGTAACACCCCTCTTCAACTGAGCACGCTAACTGTTCAACATATACGGGTTAACTACTACTTATGTATTCTTACGTTTTTATTGTAGCCTCTGCCTTTCTTTCTAAGTCGTTCTCATTTTAATCATTACCCTGATGTACTAATTTATTGCGCATAAGTACATATACGCCGGTGTACATATAAGCCAACATGCTTCCATACATATACGCTCGTATATGCATAATACATATCCGTCGACTAAGTGTGGAACTTATGCGTCCGTATATACCTAACGCATATCCGCCATATATGTGACATATACACCCATCAATTATAAGCATGGCACATATCCACCGAATATGTGCAGGTCAGCTCCACTTTAACGCATTTATAGGGATTTTCAGCGATTCCAGCACCTTCAGCCGCCGTTAACCACCACGGTTGGTCGGATTTTGACTGTTGATGCCCTAGGTAGCTTTGGATGGTCTAGATCCAAGGTAAGGTGACCCTTAAGCACGGTTTTGATTGATTAAACACCCTATTAAAGCTTGATATATATTTAAATGGATCATTCGACATCCCGGGGCTGCGGTTTCGGGTTTTATAATGTTGGGTCAGCTGAGATAAATGATTTCTACCATGTTTCATTCAAAAACGACTTCATTTACCCGTCATTTTCACGAACCGAACACTACTTGTTTTACCCGAAACAAACCAACTAACCCATTTACTGAAAAGTTCATTCATTTATCAGTAACCGTGACCCATTCTATCAACCAACAAATTTTCATGCAAATCCGTACACGAAAACTAAACATTTTTAACAAAAACGTACCTTTGAGGTTTATGTTCGAAATCATTTGAATAGATCAAAACCATAACAAACGAATTCGTAATTGAGGGATTCAAGAGGTCACGGAACCGTCTCGCCACTATCTACGAACCCATCAGCTCTCTGTAGCCGGAAACCGCCGTTATAGTTGCAGGAAAACCAAAACAGTTGACACAAATCTTCATTTTTAGCCGTTACGTTTTCCTTGGTAAAAGTTGGACTTCCCGACCACTTATCAAAGATCCGGTTGGAGAAAATCTTCAGTTATATGCTATGAACACTCTATAACAATTTAAGACCAATCTGACGATTAGATCTCCAGGAATCGTCGGGTCTTTGTGGGTTGTTCTCTAAAAAACGAGATTTTTAGTAAAGAAGGAGTTTGGAGGCTATGATGGTTATAAATGAGACGGTGGCTATATTTATAAGAAGAGGGTAGGGTTTCATGTTTAACTTTTCATCTAATGGCACTTAACACCCTCAAACTTTAGATAATTTCATTTATCTTTGTCTCGTATCTTTTATACTTCATTTAAACCCCAATTTATTTAATATATCAAACGATATTTGGGATGTTCCACTCCAACAAGTAGTCCCAAGTCATCTTCTCTTCTTTTGTTATGCTCTTCATTAAATCCACTGCTCTTTCCAACCATAGTGATCTATCATGTTGAGATAATCTTGCTTCCCTTTTTAACCTTTGAACATCCCCCATAACTTCATTTTGTACATTATCTCCGAATTTCATTTTGCACATTATCATCTTCGATGTTTGAAAGTTTTGAAGCTGAACCGTTGGATTATTGTGAAATCAGCTTGAAACTTAGCTTGCCATTAGTGAAATCTAGTTTCCTTGAATCCTTTTCTTTAGACACATTATTCAAAAATTCAACAGTATTGGCTACTTCAACAGCCGCTTTTGTCCATGACAGGTCTTGTATTTGATAAATCTTAATTCAGTTCGTTTTATCAGCTTCTACATTTCCTTCATCTTCATCAAAATCAACACAACTTGTATAGACCTGTCTATAATTTTCGAATACTGATAACACCTGAACCTTATTAGGATAATTTATTTTCAACTTCTTAATTTCCTCCTCTAGCTTTACCTTTTCTTCCAAACTAAATTCACACAACTCATTCAACTTGGAAACATGATTCTGTGAACAAAAATGATAGCATTTTTTATTAGTATATTAGAGCATTTTTTTGGAATAATAGCTATGTTATTTATTAATAAATATTACCTCAAAACTTTCGTTATTAACTTCAACTTCTTCAAAACTCTGTACATAGATTCAACAACTTTTAACCTTGTGCACTTAAACATATTACACACACACACATATATATATAATTACGTAATATATTTGTGAGTTAAATTCTTTTTTTCACATTGCTTATTTATTCCTTGCAGCACTTTTGATCTTTTTGTTGGTTTTTTCCCATTGATTTTTCAAAATTATCAGTATTTGCAATGTATACCAACAATATTAATGATAGAGGTTTTACAACTAATAATTTATCTATAATTAAACCTAGTTTAGCATATAATATATTTATACATATATGTAACACATATTACACGTATATGTAAAATTAAGCAATACCTTGTGTTATTATTTGTAATTTTGAGTTTGTAGTAACTATGTCTTGAGGGTCTTCAACTTCAATTATTTTTTTTATATGTATTAGAAAATCTACATGTTCGTTTCACAGCTATCCTATCACTTTTCTTACCTACATAATCACTAGAAATAATATATAAATAACATCCTAACCATTACCACTAATATATAATTAACATGATGTTTAACTACTTACGTGCATGCATTTTTTTTCTTCTGAAATGTGCACCTAATTAATAAACAAAAACTCATTAACAATATTTTATAAACATCCATGTATGCATAGTATAATTATACACAAACGTATAATTTTATTATACATACATGTATAAACATCCATGTGTGAGTATAGAATCAAAATATATATGTACCCATGCATAAAAAAAGTCATTACTATCGTTAACTATTTAAACACATTTATATAATTATTATATATAGTCAAAATCATATTGTTAACTACATATGTGTACAATATACTTTAAAACTATAACTACACTAGGTATTACACAATCTTAAACACCTATATACATATATGTATATTTTCAATTATGTTATGGACAATCATTTATAAAAAATACTTTGCATATATGTATGTAAAGTGACATCATATATGTATATCTATGTATAATTTACCAAACAACTAACTATAATAACTATGAGGTAGGATCAAATAGAAACATAAGTTTTTATAGAAAATATAAAAACCAATAGAAACCTGACATATGGGCATATGGCAATCAACAAATAATAGAGGTCATAATTGTCCATTTAACATTTTATCAATTTTGGCAAGTCCTATTTTCTTTCATGCCGAGTTTCTTTTTTTGATCGTATATAATTTCTTTTATACATATTTGATTTTCAAAAATTCAAATTAAATCATTCAAATCGTAATAGCTGTATCCTATATCTAATCCATATTAGTGAAGATAAACTCTATTATTATGTACACTTGAATTAATATTACAAACAACTTCTTACAGCACCTAATAAATACACATGATATCACAATGTGTATTTTGCTGATAAAACAAATATTTATAACACCAAATAGTTACATATTATAGCACAATTTGTATTTTGCTGGTATAAAATCAACCACTTATAACACCGAGCATTCTCAATGCGTTTTTCCTTTCCATCTTTACATTTTAACTAAAAAACATAATTTCTTTAATTTATACATCATTTTTCAAAAACTTCACCCATCCCATTCTTTATTCTCATCTCTAATTTCTTTAATTTATACTACTAACTATTTTGTCTTATTATCATTTTCAATATAAATTAATTTATAATATATTTTTATAGTAGGGTAGTTGAAAATGGAGTGTTGTGACAATGCTCTAAATTTGGAGGATTCTTAGAGCATTTCCAATGGGTTCTTCATTTCCATCTTTAAAATTTAACTAAAAAACACAATTTCTTTAATGTATACATCATTTTCCAAAAACTTCCCCTAACCCGTTCTTTATTCTCATCTCTAATTTCTTTAATTTATACTACTAACTATTTTGTCTTATTATCATTTTCAATATATATAAATTTATAATATATTTTTATAAGAGAGTAGTTGAAAATGAAGTGTTGTGCCAATGCTCTAAATTTGGAGGCTTCTTATACCATTTCATTAAAATTTAGAAATGGAGTTTAAAGATAGCGAATGGATTGGAATGATTATTTAGATGATTTTTCTAAATTTTAGAAATGAAGATTTGTATGAAGAACCCATTAAGAATCTACTATATAATAAAAGACTACCATATTCACCCACGTGTCACTCCCTCAAAGCTTCTCACTTTTCTCATCCATTTCCAAATATATTATCGGATCACTGGACCCGATCCACATACAATCAACACCTCAAATATTGTTCTTCAACACAATGGTTATAACACCTCTCTCTCTCTCTGAACGTTTACAGGCAATAGCCACTAACTCGGGTATCATCATCCTTCATATTCAATTTGTCTTGCAAAAATCCTTCCAGGTCTGAAGTCGGTTCATCTTCATTCCCACCGTCGTTGCCGATTTGGATCAACATCTCACCTATTACGAGCCCAAGGGTGTCGTCATTGTTTCATAACCTGATTGCTATCTGCCTCATCCGTTCTCCGATTACACGTGCGATACTGTTCATTCCAACGCCCGCTACTGATTTAGATAATTCCGTGTTCTTCAATTGCATCACATCATGGTTAGTAGTTAATTTGATTGGATTATTTTGTTCATTACAAAAATCTGCTCACTTATTAAATACGTTGATTTATGTGAATTTAGTTACCTTCGTATTTTGAGAACACACTTGTATTACTTGAATTGAAAGAATTGAGTTTGGAGGATTAAACCTGTGTTTTGCCAATAAAATTAGAAGTCTTAAATTACATGCACATAAGGTGCTCGATGAAATTCCTCAACTAAATTTTTATGACTCGTATGGTGAATGAAAAAGATATACCAGCGCATAGCGCATCTAATAGATATACTAACTCCCAAAAGAGATTTTAATTCGATTATGATAATATTTTGATTTAGTTATGAAAATATTTGATTCGATTGCGAAAAGGATTTGAACCAAACACTAGGATTGATGTGGATTTTAAAACTGAACATGGTTACCTTCCATGTAGTAATTTAAATTAAGATTCTTTTGGGCTTCTTGGGTATTTGACATAGAAAAATTGTCAAATATCATGTCTAAAAGGTGCAAGGTGATGACGTTTGGATAGAACCTTTCAACACATCCTTAACTTTTGTTAGTTACCGTTTTGGTGGTTACTAAAAAAGTATTAATAGTTATTTTGTTATAAACTAACTTAGTGATGAAGATTAATGTTTTGAATTCTACTTTAAGGTTTTAGTCATGTATGTAGTATTTTATTTTTTTAAAAAAATGGGACCTATATTCCATATTGATTTCCTTTTGAATATAACATAAATAAACAGGTGTAACAGAACTGCTCAACATTGAGATACCGAGATACCGACAATCAACATTGCGGGATCGCTTATCAAAGATCGTGTACACGTTTTGGTTTGTAGGTAAACGTGCATTTTCTTGATGTATTGTAATTTATGAACTAGGTGTGGATATACTGATCTTTGTTTATAAATGTTCTTCATTAATAATGTTTAAAAATGTTCTTCATCAAGACTCGGTAATTTTATTGATGAACTATAAAGACAAAACCTCTATCTTGAATTCATTCACAAAACACAACATTTTTATTAAAAAAAACAATTATAACCTTTATAAATATTGACACCTTATTTATAATGTGTGTAATTTTCATAATATTTCTATCTTTATAACATTTATCAACATAACTTAAATTTTAATAATTTAAGTATTAACTCCGTTATTAGTTTACCTAAAACTCTAAAAAAACATACAATTTTAACATTTTAAGCATTAAACCCATTATTAGTTTTAGCTAAAAATCAGAAAACCTTAATATTTCTGGTTTTTAGTTGTTCAAAATATTAATCACATAATTAAAGATATGGAAACCTATAATTTTATGTATAATCAAGCTTAAAAGTTAAAAAATTGTGTATTTCTTGCATAAGAAAGGTATCAAATCTTATACCCAATACATCAAACCATTTTTTACCTTACCAAAATTGGTTTCAAATTGGGTCAACTATAAAGACAAAATTGGTTTTATCTTTTTAAATGTTTTATATCAGCGCCACAACACTATATTCAGGCGACAGTTTCCCCTTACAGTATGTTTCGCGATGAGCATAAACAAAATTCAATGTCAATCATTGTCTAGGGTTGGTTTGTACTTAAAAGAACTCATGTTCTCACACGGACAACTATATGTGGCTTTATCAAGAGTTACAAGCAGATATGGACTAAATATTTTAATTATTGATAAACAATGTATATTGGCTAATACAATCACAAATGTAGCGTACAAGGAAATTTTTGGTTATTTGTAAATATTTTGTGTAATGCTTGTTTTGTAGTTTATGTAATTTTAATATAACCTGTAATTATATTAACAATATATGATAATTGTGTTGTTAATTATATTTCAGTGAATGTTTAAACTTTATAATTTTCATCAATGTCCCGTGTAATACACGAGACTCAAACTAGTGCTCTAATAAAATAATTAAATATAATAGCCCAATGTGTATTTTGCTAGAAACAATAATAACAATACGAAAAGTGTAAGTTTTGTTTTATTAAAATTGAAAGTGTTGTTTTAATTCATTCCAATAAGTGGAAGATAAACCTATTATCTACACTCTTTAATTAATATTACAAAACAACTACTTATACACCTAATAGGTACATATGATTAGCTGAATGTATAATTTTCCGGCATAAAAAGAACCACTTATAACAACTCCTGATAGTTATATATAACAGTACAATGTGTATTTTGGTGGTATAGAATCAACTACTTATAAGTTATAAGTTATAACAACATCTAATAAAATGGTTAAATATAATAACATGATGTGTATCTTGTTAGCAACGCATAATAAAAATACAGAAAGTATACATGTTTTAGTTTTCTTTTAAATAACAACACATTTTCTTAATATTGTGTGCATCAGTTAAATAACACATTTTTTAGTTATTGGTGATTTTTTTTTTAAAACGAATACATAACAACACAAGATTATATGTTAAATATCAATTAAATACGGGTTGATGGTGGGATGCGATTTTTGTGATGTGCTACTGTGCTTATATTATATATCAATATTAGGATATAACTTGTATTACATACGGGTTGAAAAACATGTCAACAAATTTAATAAATTTAAACAATAAATTCAAGCAACACAAAACTTTTTTAAACTTTCGGACCAAAACGTTAACCATTTAAATTGTCTAGATATTAAAACTTTACAGTTATAATAAGTTATTGTACATTGAACAACCCCAAAACATCAACAAAAGACATAAACATGTTCCTTCATATTAAACCACCGTCAACTTCTTCAAACATTCTATCAAAAGAAACTCATTTTGCTTCACCACCTGAAAATATAATCAAACAATAGCATCCAAATTAAATATACCATAATAACATATTTAATAATGTGTAACATTTAAAGATTAATAAAGTTGTTTTTATTAAAACAAAATAACATACAACAACAAACAAAGTAAAATGAAAACATTAAACATATTTCTAACTTAAACCATTAAACCAAAAAGATATATCAATAAAAACCTTTTTTGGACGTCATTTTATACCTAACAAATTTGATACTATTTTAAAACAACCCGTTTTGAAATATTTTCAAAATAGTTGCAAAATATAAAAAAAATGGAATTAGTCAACTTCAAAAAAATTATGATTTTTTTAGTTTTGACCAATCTTGCAACAAACTTTTAAATCACTGATATTAATATTTTGTTAAACTTGCGAAACTTGAAAACTTTTTACAATAAATGAATTTTCAAATAACTTTGGAAAGATTAAAATTTTTTTGTTGACTTTGAAAATATTTAAATGTGAAAAAATATGATACAAAAATATATATACCATATATACATGTATTTTAATAAAAAATATATAAAAAACAATTAAATTAATTGTTATATCTAAATTTATTAAAGACATTACTAACGAACGTATATGAATATACCGTACAAACAGAACATGTAATAGACACGCATTTAAGATATTATCATTTTATGTTGAGTCTATATTAGGAAAATGAATTAAATAAGAATATATTAAATGGTTTTTTAAGTTATAATTTGTTTACCCAAATTTCTGGAAATTAAAGGAAATTATTAATTTTAAAAATTTTAGAAAACACCAACCCATATTATAGTCAATTTCAATTCCAAAAATAAATAAATAAATTATAGTCAACATATTTATTTGAAATTCGAATTATTAATTTGAATACACGTAAAAAATAATAATTATAAATAATGACTTTCAACTTTATTATATGATTTGATTAAATTAGAATATAATAAATTGTTATTTAAGTTATAAATCTGTTTACCAAACTTGTTAAACGAAATTTGTTATAGTCAAAGATCCTAAATACAAAAAATATTACATAAATCACGGCATAATGTAATCTTGAAACTATTTGTTTTTTTAGTCGATCCAAAATTAATATTATTTTATTACCGTCAAAGAAATCTGCATTCAATTTTGTTACAAACCCATTTTTATTAATTGTGACATTTATGTCTAATTATAAGTTGGTCAAACATAAGATAAGAAGATTGTGGAGATTGGAAACTAATAAACATTACAATATTGACAATGGAAACCAAAATTTTCCATAACCAACTGTAATATATCTTTTTTGAGAATTCAAGTACAAATAATATTTCAATTTTTTATAGTGCATTAATTGTTACCGTTTCTATAACCAAATGATGACACCAAATAACATTAATTATGACATTTATGCCTTATTATGCTCAGGAGTACAGTGCTAAGCCCGCTTGTTACAAGTGCGGTAAAACAGGTCACTTTGTAGAGAGTGCACCGATGGTGGGGCAGGGGTAGGTGGAAAGAAGGATGCTGAACCAACAAGGCCAAAGACCAGAGCCTACATGTTGACCCAAGAACAAGCCAAGCAGATTCCCTATATCGTCACAGGTACGTTTCTAGTAAACGGTATTTCCGCTTCTGTGTTGTTTGATTCGGGTGCGAACAATAGTTTCGTAGCCACGCCCTTTAGTAAATTAGCTAAAATGAACTGTTGCCGAGTGTCTGAAACTTTTATAGTAGAAACCGCTAATGACACCTCGGTTAAGATAATGAAATTGGTTAAAGACTGTAAGATAGAATTGGAGGGACATGAGTTCCCCGTTACCCTGTATGCTATGACGTTGGGAGGGTTCGATGTAGTTTTGGGAATGGATTGGCTGTCCGATTATGAAGCTCAGATAGTGTGTAAGAGTAGGATAATAAAGTTAAAATCCTTGGATGGTAGTGAAGTAACGGTTTATGGTGATAAGGAATGTTCTGGGCTAAATGTCATTTCGATGATAAAAGCCGAAGGTTTATTACGACATGGAAGCGGTGCCTACCTGGCGTATGTTGTCAACGCTACGGCTGAGACTAAAGAAATGAAAGATGTTACCATTGTGCGCAACTACCCAGAAGTATTCCCTGAGGATCTTCCGGGGTTGTCACCGGAGCGAGAAATAGAATTTCAAATAGATTTAGTACAAGGAGCCCAACCCGTCGCGAAAGCACCTTAGCGTCTAGCACCGTCCGAGTTGAAAGAATTGATGTCCCAACTGCAAGAACTCCTCGACAAAGGTTTTATTAGACCAAGTGTTTCCCCGTGGGGCGCAACTGTGTTGTTGGTGAAGAAGAAGGACGGAAGTATGATAATGTGCATTGCTTATTGTGAGTTGAATAAGCTTACAATAAAGAATAGATATCCTTTGCCAAGGATTGTTGATCTGTTTGACCAACTGCAAGGTTCAAGTTTGTTCTCACGAATAGATCTCAGATCAGGCTATCATCAGTTGAAGGTGAAGGAGGCAGACATCCCTAAAACGGCGTTTCGGACGCGATATGGACACTACGAATTCCTCGTGATGTCATTCGGTCTAAGGAATGCCCCTGCAGCATTTATGGATATGATGTATAGGGTGTGTCGGACGATGTTGGATAAGTCGGTAATCGTCTTTATCGACGACATACTGATTTATTCAAAGAGCGAGTCTGATCACGCTGAGCATCTGAGAGAGGTATTGGAGACTCTGAAGAAAGAGAAGTTATATGCTAAGTTTTCGAAATGCACCTTCTAGTTACGGGAAGTGCAATTTCTAGGTTATGTGATCAATCTTGAAGGAATCACCGTGGACCCTGCTAAGATTGAGGCGATAACGAATTGAAAGACTCCACAAAATCCGACTGATATACGAAGCTTCTTAGGGCTAGCTGGCTAGTATAGGAGATTCGTCGAAGGTTTCTCCAAGATAGCCGCACCGTTGACCGGTATGACCCGAAAGACGATAGTATTAAGTTGGGGTAAGTTTTAAGAAGAAGATTTTCAGGAGTTAAAGAAGAGACTCACGCAAGCTCCAATCCTTGCTTTACCCGATGGTGACGAGGACCTGGTTGTTTGCACTGATGTTTCGCATTGTGGGTTAGGTTGCGTGTTGATGCAATGAGGGAAAGTGATAGCTTATGCGTCTAGACAGTTGAAAGTCCATGAGAGTAATTATTCGACGCATGATTTAGAGTTAGCAGTAGTAGTGCACGCTCTTAAGATATGGAGGCATTACCTGTATGGTACCAAGTGTACCATTTACACAGATCATAAAAGTTTAAAGTAATTCTTTGAGCTAAACGAGTTGAACAAGAGACAATGGAGGTGGTTGGAGTTGATAAAGGATTACGACTGCGATATTAAGTACTATCCTGGTAAAGCTAACGTGGTCGCTGAAGCGCTAAGTTGTAAGAACGAAGAAGTCATTGCAACAGTGAAGTCATACCAGTTGATCATGAACTCAAGTCTTTTTGAAGAAATCATCAAGGTACAATAAGAGGTGTTAGTAGATGAAGGGTTAGTAAAGAAAGAAAGAATTTATGGCCAGCAAGATGAGTTGATGGAAAACACTCATGGTGTTAAAACTAGATTTGACCGTATGTGGATTCCACGCCATGGAGATCTCAGAGGTCGAATCTGAGATGAAGCTCATAAGTCAAGATATTCAATTCATCCAGGAGCTACGAAGATGTACCAAGATTTGAAAAGAGACTACTGGTGGCCAGGAATGAAGAATGATGTAGTTGATTATGTTAGTAAATGCGTAACTTGTTTACAAGTCAAAGTTGAACATTAGAAGCCTTATGGAAAAATGCAACCGCTAGAGATTCCTGAGTGGAAATGGGAACACATCACCATAGATTTCATAACTAAGCTACCTCGTACAGCTAAGCATCATGATACCATCTGGGTGATTGTGGACCGTTTGACCAAGAGTGCTCACTTTCTGCCCATACGTGTGTCTATCTCGTCAGAAACGTTAGCAAGCTTGTTCATTAAAGAGGTTGTAACCAAGCATGGAGTACCGTTATCAATTGTGTCAAATAGGGATACTCGGTTTACTTCGAGGTTTTGGAAGAAGTTCCATGAATCTATGGGAACAAGATTGAACATCAGTACGGCGTATCACCCTCAAACAGATGGACACTCTGAAAGGACGATCCAGACCCTTGAGGATATGCTACGTGCTTGTGTTTTAGATTTCGGTGGAAGTTGGGATGATCACCTGCATCTAGTAGAATTCTCCTATAACAACAGCTACCAATCAAGTATTGGTATGCCACCGTTTGAGATGCTTTATGGTAGACGATGTAGAAACCCGGTGTGTTGGGGAGAGATTGGTCAGAAGGAGATGGGAAGTTTAGAAGTTGTCCAAGAGAAGTCTTCAAAGTTCGATCAGATCAAGGCAAGAATGAAGGCTGCCCAAGACAGACAAAAATCGTATGCCGATAAACGGAGACGGCCGATCGAGTCTAATGTTGCTGACAATGTGATGCTCAAGGTCTCGCCTTGGAAAGGAATTATTCGTTTCAAAAAGAGGGGAAAGTTGAGTCCGAGATACATTGGACCGTTCAAAATTGTAGATCATGTTGGAGAAGTGGCTTATAAGCTGAATTTGTCAGAAGAGTTAGAAGGAATTCATTCAACCTTCCATGTTTCTCATTTAAGGAAGTGTCTGGCTGATGACACGTCGCACGTGCCGTTAATGGACATTGAGGTTGATGAACGATTGAACTACATTGAACAACCGATAGAGATTGTGGATCACAAGGAGAAGCAGCTTCGTCATAAAGTTATACCCTTAGTAAAGGTGATATGGAAGCATCGTAAGGGATCGGATGCTACTTGGGAAGTTGAGGAAGAAATGCGCAAGTTTTACCCAGCGTTGTTTAAGTAACACTTAGGTTTCAGGGATGAAACCTCTTTAAGGAGGGAAGACTTGAAACATCCCAAAATTTCGAATAAAAACATTTAATACATATTATTTGTTTTAACGGAAAAGTTTACTCGAGTTAGTAAATAATAAATAATAATGCTAGTGAGGTAAGTAGGCTAATTAGATGGAGATAACTATGGACTAAAAATGAAAGATGAGCCTTAGGTCCATGTGATTAAGGAAGTATAAATACCTCTTAAACACAAAATATTTCCATTTCCATCCATTCTGCACTCTTGCCTACACCATAAAACACACACTTAAGCCAAACAACACCACCTTAGCCGTCGGCACCATCCGAACCCAAAGCCAAGCATTGTAATATTGAATCTTCGGTTATACAAGTAGGCTAACCAGTCCAAGATCACGTATCAAGCTAAACACGGTTTGGAGAGAATTTTAAAGGTACGTTTTACGCTTAAAGTTTATACTTTTATGAACGGTTAGTCTTGAAACTTAAATCTATAGTAGATCGGGGCTAAATGAACCATTAAGTTGCAAGCTTGGCGATCAAAGGGACTTAATGGACCTTCGGTTAGATACGGTTCATGAAGGGAACCCTAGATTTAGCTTGGAACATTTTAAATCCGTAAAGGTATAAACTTTACACCTAAAAGGGGGTAGATCTTGGTGATGTACTATCATGGTGTGCAACATGGTAAAGAATGGTAGAAAAGGTTGTGAAAATTAATGAAATGGGTACCTGAGGCTGGGTTAAGGGTGTTAAGATAAAAAATAAAGCTGAAAAGCATCAAACCTGGATGTTCTCGGTCAAACCTGGGCGTTCTCGGTCAAACTTGGGCGTTCTCGGCCAATACGAGGGTTCTCGGCCATCCCATCTCTGTTGGGTTTGGGCCTGAACTCAGCCGGGTCCAGGTGCTTTACTGGACAGTTGGGCCTGGACTAAATTAAAGTCCACAAGTTGTTAAGCCCTTGTCTAAACTAAACAAACAAGCCCAACTTAGAAACATGTTGGTCAACTAAAATACCGACTTAATCAATTAAACGGCTAAATAAAAAATATATATATTTCACAGTTAGTCGTGCTCAATTAAAGAAGGGGATAAAAATTAATGGAGAACGCAACAGGATCCAGGTGAGTTTCTAGCCCCATTCCATGCTATGTTTTCGGCGCTGTGTGCATACACGATATGTTTGTTAATACACTAATCCTAAGTGATAAGTGTATGCCTTATATGATCATGTGAATTGTAGGAATGATTGCTTGTTGGTACGTAGACGAACTTCGGATATTCCACGTACTATCAAGTTGTAATGCTATGTATAATGTATGTATGTTATGTATGCTTATATGTATGAATGTGATAAAGTTAATAAAAGAAGGAAAGGTGTGGTTGTATGGTAACGAAGAGAGAACCGAGCCCTAATAATACTCGAGGTATGATGTATGGTTGTATGGTCACGAAGAGGGAACCGGGCCCTAATAATACTCGAGGTATGATGTATGGTTGTATGGTTACGAAGAGGGAACCGGGCCCTAATAATACTCGAGGAAGGAGGGAATCGAACCCTACTAATAATCGAGAACTAGGGAACCGAACCCTACTAATATTCGAGGAAGGAGGGAACCGGGCCCTAATAATACTCGAGGAATGAGGGAACCGGGCCCTAATAATACTCAAGGAAGTAGGGCGTAATGCTTTTTATAACGTAAGATATGTAATGTATGATTGAATGTATGAAAGTAAAATGAAAGTATGAAAGTATGAACGAAAGCATATAAGTATGTACGTATTGTATGATGTATGATTAACTAGAACTCACTCAGCGTAGTTGACTTTTAGTATGCACGCATGTGAGTATGATGAGGTAGCTCGCTTGAGGGAAACACTTGGCATTGAATAAGAGGCTGGCATAAGAGGACTAAAGACGTTTACGTTTAGTATTATGATAATTCGAAAGACAAGGATGTTTATTTTAAGACAAGTTATGGATTTATGTAATGTTTATGAAAGTTTTTATATTCCGTGAATTTTTTTATGAACTCTGATTATTAGAACTATGTTGATGAGTAAATCCAACGTCCAAATGTGAGGAACCGCTAACGGGGCCTTACAAGTTGGTATCAGAGCAAAGTTCGAGAGATTTAAGCATCCTACATGCTTAGACTCGAACAGAGAATGATATAAGTAAGAAAAGAAAAAAGACGCCAGTTCAAGAATGCCATGTGTCACTCAAGCAACCTCAGTAAAGGGATGGGTATGGTTAATAGATGTTAATGTTAGCTTAATTGTTAAAGGAATGATATGTGAACGTTAGGGAATGGATTAATTGATTGTTTTGATTGAGTAACTGTTTAAGTAGAACCAGCACAAATGAACTCATAAGGGGAAGTGTATAGGACACGGAAAGTAACGTGATCAGCTAATCACGGCTGGCCATTGTTATTACCTGTTAGCCTTACTATCCCTGTACTAAATAGTTCCTTGAGTGATGGCGTTTGTGTTTTTCTTTCCAGAATAGAATGGCTGGACCTAGGGCAGTTGTTGGAGCAGGAGGTCGCACCGGACGTGGTGGTAGGCCACGTGTGGTCCGACAACCTTCTGTGGAGGCAGCTTCTAACACGAGAGAAGAAGGAAGCGCAGTTGGAGGTAACCTTAACAACAATGAAGGGGTTCAACTCGATCCCTTAATCCAAGCAACTATTGTTCAAGCTGTAGCCACTGCTGTGAAGAACTTGAACCCGGAGGGGTCTGCTGGAGGCCGTGAAAGAACCGTTGAAGGAGCGGGAGGAGGTGGTAGGAAATATGACGAACGAGAGAGGGAGGCTTCGAGTGTGGTAAGTTCTGTGAAGGTTGATGATAGGAAAAGGGGCCGAGGTGGGTGCAACTATAATTCCTTCAAGGGATACGGCCCGCCGAAACTGACTGGTTTGGGAGACACAATCGCTACTCTTCAGTGGATAACTGCCATGGATAAAATTATCCGCATTAGCGAGTTCCGTCCGGACCAAGAGGTAGGTTATGCTACTCAATCATTCGGGGATGAAGCTATGCATTGGTGGGAGAGTGTGGAGCAGAGGAAGACCCGTGAAGAGATCAAAGCGATGAAGTGGGAGGATCTGAAAGAGTTTGTGATGAAGAGATTCTGTGTTGACGCCGAAGTTGAAAGGGCGGAGATGAAGTTCCTGAATTTGAAGGCCGGAACGATGACATCGTGAGTACACCACCGAGTTCAACCGAATGTCTAGGTTGGTGCCCGATATGGTTAACACTGAAGCTAAGAGAATCAAGTGCTATGTGAGGGGATTGCCACAGAAGGTCGCATGCTATTCAGGACGAGTAAACCTGCTACGTTTGATCTGCTGTCGAACTCGCAGAGATGGTTTATGCAGACCTGGCTGCGGATGACGTTCTGGTGGAATAAGAAGGGAAAGATAAGAAGTGGGTTGCTCCTGTTAAACGACCCGGTACTCAGTTATCGGACTCAAAAGATAAGAGGTAGAAAGTGTGGGAGAGGAAGTCGTGCAAGACTTGTGGTAGATGCACAGTGGAGATTGTAAGTGGGGTACTAGTTCTGATACGTGTCATAAGTGCGGAAATATGGATACTGGGGAGTGTAGGGTTGGATCCAATGCTTGCTATAAGTGTGGAAAGACCCGTCATTATTCTCAGGAGTGCAGTGCTAAGCCCGCTTGTTACAAGTGCGGTAAAATAGGTCACTTTGCTAGAGAGTGCACCGATGGTGGGGCAGGGGTAGGTGGAAAGAAGGATGCTGAACCAACAAGGCCAAAGACCAGAGCCTACATGCTGACCCAAGAACAAGCCAAGCAGATTCCCGATATCGTCACAGGTACGTTTCTAGTAAACGGTATTTCCGCTTCTGTGTTGTTTGATTCGGGTGCGAACAAAAGTTTCGTAGCCACGCCCTTTAGTAAATTAGCTAAAATGAACTTTTGCCGTGTGTCTGAAACTTTTATAGTAGAAACCGATAATGACACCTCGGTTAAGATAATGAAAATGGTTAAGGACTGTAAGATAGAATTGGAGGGATATGAGTTCATAGTTACCCTGTATGTTATGACCTTGGGAGGGTTCGATGTAGTTTTGGGAATGGATTGGCTGTCCGATTATGATGAACAGATAGTGTGTAAGAGTAGGATAATAAGGTTAAAATCCTTGGATGGCAGTGAAGTGACGGCTTATGGTGATAAGGAATGTTCTGGGCTAAATATCATTTTGATGATAAAAGCTGAAGGTTTATTACGACGTGGAAGCGGTGCCTACCTGAAGTATGTTGTCAACGCTACGGCCGAGACGAAAGAAATGAAAGATATTCCCATTGTGCGCGACTACCCAGAAGTATTCCCTGAGGATCTTCCGAGGTTGCCACCGGAGCGAGAAATAGAATTTCAGATAGATTTACTACAAGGAGCCCAACCAGTCGCGAAAGCACCTTACCGTCTAGCACCGTCCACGTTGAAAGAATTGATGTCCCAACTGCAAGAACTCCTAGACAAAGGTTTTATTAGACCAAGTGTTTCCCCGTGGGGCGTACATATGTTTTTTGTGAAGAAGAAGGATGGAGGTATGAGAATGTGCATTGATTATCGTGAGTTGAACAAGCTTACAGTAAAGAATAGATATCCTTTGCCAAGGATTGATGATCTATTTGACCAACTGAAAGGTTCAAGTTGGTTCTCACGAATAGATCTCAGATCAGGCTATCATCTGTTGAAGGTGAAGGAGGAAAACATACCTAAAACGGCGTTTCGGACGCGGTATGGACACTACGAATTCCTCGTGATGTCATTCGGTCTAACAAATTCCCCCGCAGCATTTATGAACATGATGAATAGGGTTTGTCGGCCGATGTTGGATAAGTCGGTAATCGTCTTTATCGACGACATACTGATTTATTCAAAGAGCGAGTCTGATCGCGCTGAGCATCTGAGAGAGGTAGTTGAGACTCTGAAGAAAGAAAAGTTATAAGCTAAGTTTTCGAAATGCGCCTTATATTTATGAGAAGTGCAATTTCTAGGTCACATGATCAATCCTGAAGGAATCACCGTGGACCCAGCTAAGATTGAGGCGATAACAAATTGGAAGACTCCGCAAAATCCGACTGATATACGAAGCTTCTTAGGGTTAGCTGGCTACTGTAGGAGATTCATCGAAGGTTTCTCCAAGATAGCCGCACCTTTGACCGGTATGACCCGAAAGACGATAGTATTCAGTTGGGGTAAGTTTCAAGAAGAAGCTTTTCAGGAGTTAAAGAAGAGACTCACGCAAGCTCCAATCCTTGCTTTACCTGATGGTGATGAGGACCTGGTTGTTTGCACTGATGCTTCGCATCGTGGGTTAGGTTGCGTGTTGATGCAACGAGGAAAAGTGATAGCTTACGCGTCTAGACAGTTGAAAGTCCATGAGAGTACTTATTCGACGCATGATTTAGGGTTAGCAGCAGTACTGCACGCTCTTAAGATATGGAGGCATTACCTGTATGGTACCAAGTGTACCATTTACATATATAATAAAAGTTTAAAGTACTTCTTCGAGCAAAAGGAGTTGAACATGAGACATAGGATGTGGTTAGAGTTGATAAAGGATTACGACCACGATATTAAGTACTTTCCTGGTAAAGCTAACGTGGTCGCTGATGCGCTAAGTCATAAGAACGAAGAAGTCATTGCAACAGTGAAATCATACCAATTGATCATGAACTCAAGTCTTTTTGAAGAAATCATCAAGGTACAATCAGAGGTGTTAGTAGATGATGGGTTAGTAAAGAAAGAAAGAATTTATGGCCAGCAAGATGTGTTGATGGAAAACACTCATGGTTTTAAGACTAGATTTGACCGTATGTGGATTCCACGCCATGGAGATCTCATAGGTCGAATCTTAGATGAAGCTCATAAGTCAAGATATTCAATTCATCCAGGAGCTACGAAGATGTACCAAGATTTTAAAAGAGACTACTTGGCGCCAAGAATGAAGAATGATGTAGTAGATTATGTCAGTAAATGCGTAACTTGTTTACAAGTCAAAGCCGAACATGAGAAGCCTTACGGAAAAATTCAACCGCTCGAGATTCCTGAGTGGAAATGGGAACACATCACCATAGATTTCATAACTAAGCTACCTCGTACAGCTAAGCATCATGATACCATCGGGGTGATTGTGGACCGTTTGACCAAGAGTGCTCACTTTCTGCCTATACGAGAGGCTATCTCGTCAGAAATGTTAGCAAGCTTGTTCATTAAAGAGGTTGTAACCAAGCATGGAGTACCGTTATTAATCGTGTCTAATAGAGATACTCGGTTTACTTTGAGGTTTTGGAAGAAGTTCCACGAATCTATGGGAACGAGATTGAAAATCAGTACGGCGTATCACCCTCAAACAGATGGACACTCTGAAAGGACGATCCAGTCCCTTGAGGATATGCTACGTGCTTGTGTTTTAGATTTCGGTGGAAGTTGTGATGATCACCTTCATCTAGCAGAATTCTCCTATAACAACAGCTACCATTCAAGTATTGGTATGCCACCGTTTGAGATGCTTTATGGTAGCCAATGTAGAACTCCGGTGTGTTGGGGTGAGATTGGTCAGAAGAATATGGGAAGTTTAGAAGTTGTCCAAGAGACATCTTCAAAGTTCGATCAGATCAAGGCAAGAATGAAGGCTGCCCAAAACCGACAGAAATCGTATGCCGATAAACGGAGACGACCGATCGAGTTTAACGTTGGTGACAATGTGATGCTCAAGGTCTCTCCTTGGAAAGGAATTATCCGTTTCAAAAAGAGGGGAAAGTTGAGTCCGAGATACATTGGACCGTTCAAAATTGTAGATCGTGTAGGAGAAGCGGCTTATAAGCTGAATTTGCCAGAAGAGTTAGAAGGAATTCATTCAACCTTCCATATTTCTCATTTAAGGAAGTGTCTGGCTGATGACACGTCGCACGTGCCGTTAATGGACATTGAGGTTGATGAACGATTGAACTACATTGAACAACCGATAGAGATTGTGGATCACAAGGAGAAGCAACTTCGTCATAAAGTTATACCCTTAGTAAAGGTGATCTGGAAGCATCGTAAGGGATCGGATGCTACTTGAGAAGTTGAGGAAGAAATGCGCAAGTTTTACCCAACGTTGTTTAAGTAACACTTAGGTTTTATCACCGAAACCTCTTTAAGGAGGGAAGACTTGTAACATCCCAAAATTTCGAATAAAAACTTTTAATACATATTATTTGTTTTAACGGAAAAGTTTACCCGAGTTAGTAAATAATAAATAATAATGCTAGTGAGGTAAGTAGGCTAATTAGATGGAGATAATTATGGACCAATAAGGAAAGATGGGCCTTAGGTCCATGGGCATAAGGGAGTATAAATACCCCTTAAACCGTAACTCTTTCCATTTCCATCCGTTCTACACTCTTGCCTACACCATAAAACACACACTTAAGCCAAACAACACCACCTTAGCTGTCGACCACCATCCGAACCCAAAACCAAGCGTTGTAATATTGAATCTTCGATTATACTAGCAGGCTAACCAGTCCAAGATCACATATCAAGCTAAACACGGTTTGGAGAGAATTCTAAAGGTACGTTTTAAACTTAAAGTTTATACTTTTATGAACGGTTAGTCTTGAAACTTAAACCTATATTAGATCGGGGCTAAACGAACCATAAAGTTACAAGCTTGGCGATCAAAGGGACTTAATGGACCTTCGGTTAGATACGGTTCATGAAGGGAACCCTAGATTAAGCTTGGAAGGTTTTAAATCCATAAAGGTTTAAACTTTACACCTAAAAGGGGGTAGATTTTGGTGATGTACTATCATGGGGTGCAAAATGGTTAAGAATGGTAGAAAAGGTTGTGAAAGATTAATGAAATGGGTATCTGAGCCTGGGTTAAGGGTGTTAAGATAAGAAATAAAGCTTAAAAGCATCAAACCTGGACGTTCTCGGTCAAACCTGGGCGTTCACGGTCAAACCTAGACGTTCTCGGACAAACCTGGGCGTTCTCGGTCAAACCCGGGCGTTCTCGGTCAAACTTGGGCGTTCACGGTCAAACTTGGGCATTCTCGGTCATACTTGGGCGTTCACGGTCAAACTTGGGCGTTCTCGGTCAATACGAGGGTTCTCTGCCTGGGGTTCTCGGCAATCCCATTTCTGTTGGGTTTGGGCCTGAACTCAGCCGGGTCCAGCTGCTTTACTGGACAGTTGGGCCTGGACTAAATTAAAGTCCACAAGTTGTTAAGCCCTTTTCTAAACTAAAAAAACAAGCCCAACTTAGAAACATGTTGGTCAATTAAAATACCGAATTAATCAAGTAAAGGGCTAATTAACAAAAATATATATTTAATAGTTAGCCGTGCTCAATTATAAATAAGGGGATAACAATTATGTCGGTCCCTCAACACTCAGCTGGATCTTAATCAATCAAGTCATAACTCACACAGATTAATCGTGTTGACAAGATAGTTAATGACGGGTTGCTATATTTAGAAAGATATCCGTTTGTTAAAGGCGGAATCAATAACAAACATACGGTTGCAATGAATAATCAAAGATAGAGAGGCACACTCAGGATTCACTCAAAAGATTTCCATTTATATCATATTAAAATCATACAAACGGATAATCGGTCTAGGGTATTCTAGGAATCCTAAGACAGCCGTCACACAATATTCTCTCAATTAATGAGTCGGTCTTATCCGTATTGTGCTTTTTCTCTCTTTTGTGTCACTGGCGGCGTGCCCTAAATATTCTATTTATTGGCCTGCCAACCTAGGACAGCTGTCATTCCGTCTAGAAACCCTATCCGGGTAGGCTAGGGTTTCGGGTAAACTAAGTGTAAAACAAGTCTTTCGGGTAGGCTTTTCATTAATCTTCAGTCTCCGAGTACGCAGTGTACTCGGCCTTCCATCAGACTTGGTAAACATAGAAGTGTACTCGCGATCAGTTTCCGGGTAGACTTTACTTAAAGAATATTTTACCAAGTAAAATACTCACCGAGTTGACTTCAATCTTCTAGAATTTATCAGACTTTGCCCGACAACTCCTTACGAGCAACCATGTTCTTCTATGATCATGTTCGGCTCTTTGTCATTGAATAACTTATTAGCAAAGTGTACTCGGGAATCACTGTACCTTGCTTGAGCTGAACCTTACTCGATATAACTTAGAAATATTCCCTTAACTCATCAAGTATACTCGAACCATACTTATTGATAAATACCTTGCCCGGTCTTCCAATTACTTGGCTTCTTGGACTTGGTTGACCAAACCTTACTCGGAAGAGTAAAATACTTGGTCTTGAAGAACAAACCTGCTTGACAAAGTGAACCTTGCTCGGAGATACCAAATCAGTGATCCTTACTCGGAAATGCACTGATTAGCATACCTTGCCCGGATATCCACTTAAGAAGACTAATTGAAGTAAACCTTGCCCGGGAGGCAAAATCTCGTACTCGGCTAAGTAAAAGCTTACTCGGATCCCAAGGTGTGCTCGGATTCAATACTTAGCAGTTTCTAAGGAGGTTGAGAAGATTCCAATCTTCCATAATCTTCATTTAGGTCAAATCTCCACATTTGGGTCAAACTCTTGACCCAAAAATCTCCCCCTAGATTGGAACACGTCAGCTGACCCAAAACACTCTATGGTTACTTACACTCAACAAAATACACATCAAATTAAAAGTCAAATTTCATAATCAAATTACATAAACAAAATTACATATTCAAAAGTGTCCGAAGACATTACAAAACAAAGCCTATTCTATCTATTCAGTCTTTTCCTTTCATTGTAGGCTGCTTGTCTTCTTAGCTATATTACTGATGCAGCTCTTTCTCTGAAGATATTGAGCACTTGGTAGTGAGTGTGTTCTTCTGGTATCACCAAGTCTCTTATATCAATTAGATCATCGTTGTGTAAGCATGTCAGATCTGCATCCTTTTTTATTATGGCCAAGACTTTTCCATCAGAGTTCATCAGCACATAATCACCAGTGTCTTCTTTGTATTCCACCTTAGCAATGACACCGTTCTTCTGTACCGTATAGTTTGGCCTTCTCATTCTTCTTCCCAAAGTTTATACACGTATTCATGTTGGACAGTGGGTTTTCATCTCGGACATACATCTGAAAGTCTCTTTTTGCTATATCCATTCTTCTCAGCTTGCTCACTCTTCTTGCATTCTGAGTCCTTACTGATCTCCAGGTCCTTTTCTCTTTCAATACAGGGAAACCTCTGTCAGCTTGTTCATGCAGATACTTGGACAGGTCATTCATTTGTCTTCCTGCAGATCGGTTTCTATCTCTGAAGTCATACAGGTGTAGAGAAGCCATTCTTCTTAATTGTTCTTCATTATAATCCCTGAAGTCACTTTTGACCACAATCTCTTTTAACAATCTGCTCTCCATAATCACTTTGAGGGAATTAGTGACCGAATCATAGTACAGCTCTCTGGGTAGATCCACATCAGATTGTGGTCTTGTTCTGTGTTGTACTGAGCTGCTTGATTCACCTCTTCCACCTTGACCTCTTCCTCTAGGAATTCTTTGATGAAACGGAGGTCTGAAAGGAATTGACTTCTTGGGCTTTTGAGGTCCCAAGTTGAAAGTCTTCACATATATAGCTTCCACCATCTTAGTAGGAAGGTTTGCTAATTCAACTATATCTTGTCCAGCTGCTTCAAGTTCTATTAGCATCTTTATCATTCATGGAGTTCTTGCCAATCCAGCAGGTACAAACCTACCATCAGCATAATATCGTGGATTTTCTCCTTCTCTTAATGCCTTTTCTCACTCATTCTTTTGAAGGTAGAAAAGAGTTTTCAAATCCTCTTTCTCTAACACATTAAAGTCTTCTTCAGTCATCCCTCTCTTATTAATCATTATGTTTCTTAGGATGTTTAACATTTCCTCATTTTCCCAAGGCATAAATGGTTCATTTTCTGGTTCAGGTTTCACTTTTTCTTGACAAATAGGGATTTCAACATCTTTGACTTGTTCCTTTTCCTTTTCCCTTATTGTCTGAATTCTTCTATTCTTTTTTGGTGGCTCATCAGGTGCTTCATTTTGACTTGAGCTCTCAGTTTGGACCCTTTTAGATTTTTCTTTTCTTTTTCTCTTGTTTTACTGATCCACAACTGTCTTTTTATCCAAATTCTTAACAATTTCAGGCTTCATGCCCTTTTCTAACAAATATCCATACATTCCATTAAATTTTCTTTTCAATTCTTCCAGCTCAAGTTCCTCATTTTCTTTAACACATCTCTCTACCACTTTCTCTCTTTCACTAATGTACAACTCTTGCAGTTGATCAATAGAGAAATGTTCCAAATCTTTCTCAGAGTAACCATGTTTTCTCAGATAATCTTTGTGCTTCTTGGTATTTTTGTTCTTCCTCTCAATCAGCCTTTAGGCTTCTTCCAAACGTATTTCAATGTTTGCCCTGTGTGTATCAGTCATCTCAACTTGTGGGGACATAACATTAGTGCTTGTACCAAATCTCCCTTCATCCTTATCAGGATTATCATCATTTTCATCATCAGACTCCTCAGATTCATCCCCCTCCTCAGATAGATCATTCATGGCATCTATTCTTGGTTCATCAGAGGCAGGATGATCTGGTTCATCCCTAGTTGGCACATCAGGGACACCCTGCCTATATTCATCAGGTCTTAGACTTTGCAAAGGTGTTGCCCTGATAGGACTTGCTTCATCGTCAGGGGTCTCTACAAAATACTCATTTTTCTCATTCCACTTGCCCCTCTTTACAGTCTTTTGAGTGATATCATTCTCATCCATAACCTCCTTAACCTTTCTTCTTAACTCAGCATTTTCCAATTCAGGTTGGTTTGTGGTAGGTAGTGGTGATTGTGTTTGATATGTAACTGTATCAGGTAGGCTCAAGGGTAGTGTTTGAGGTGGGCTAGAAATGATTGGTTCTGATTGGTTTGGGCTATGAGTTGGTGGTGTCTGTGGTAGTGGTGATTGATGTGTGGAAGTTTCAGGTTGGTCTAGGGTAAGGGTTTGAGGTGGTGTTTGATGTGGTGAGGTTGATGGTGGTGAGTGTGGTGGTGTTGTAATTGATTGTTCAGGTTCTTCTCTGTGATCCCCCTATTCAGGTGCTATTATCTCCATTTCTAAACCATCTCCACCTTCATCTCCATCAACATTATCATCATCAGAATCACCTTCATCACTCTCATCATCACCCTCTGCTTCCTCCTCTGAGCTCAGCTCAGGCACAGGCATTATAGCCAAATCATGGTTTAATAACCAAGGTAAAATTTCAAAAGGAACATTTGAATTAAAGGTGTTAGAGACACCTTATTTCTTGATTCTTTTGTAAGCATCAGAGTCTTGCAGCTGATGTGTGTCTCCAACTGTTGGTAAATCTTGTAGTTCTCTATTGAATATGATCTGCAGGAATCTTGGATATTGTAAAAATCTCTTGCTTTCTGGCTTCCGTAGATTCCCTACTAATCCCTCAAAAATCATCTTGGAAAAGTTAAAGGGCAGATCAAAGATTATCCCAACTGTGGCATTTGCTAAATCATGACTCATCAGAGTCCATGATCCCTTCCTTGGTGCAAATCCATGAATAATATGATGTATTAAAAACCTGTACAGCATTGGAAACATACCCTTCTGAAACTGTCCTTGATGGACATTTCCTTGATACCCCATTGTTTCTTCAATGATTTTCAATAAGTGTGCTGTATTGAAGTTTATGTGATTGTGATCATCATCATTCAGTCTTAGACACCTTCTGATCATTCTCTTTGTGATCTGAATCTCCTGTCTGGCCACGGTTGCCTCTATACTTTTTCCATTCACATCTTCAACATACTCTGCAGATCTCCAGAAATCCAAGGAGTGATTTCTGTAAATTATAGGACTTTCAGTGAGTGCAAAGTTGATGTTTGATCGTGCCATCCACAATATCATTCGAGCCACTGGTTCATTTTCTGGTGTCACTTGTAATAATGCGCACATATTGTGCTTTGGCTCAAAAACATACTTCGGCTCATTGTCTGCCATATCTGAAATACACAAACAAACATATTCAAAGTGAAATTAGTTTTAAAGTTCAGTACTTTAGATAATTTCAAGTTATAAGAATGAAGAAGATAGGGAGAAATCTTCAAGAACCTGTTCTTCGACAAATTTATAACCTATACACATAAACAGAGTGTCAATAATCAAATACATAATCACAGCCCATTGTAGTCTAATCGAGATCGGAAAACATATTATTAATGCTTACTGAGTCGGAATTAGAGGCTGATAAAAATTAGGGTTAGGATCTACTTAGAATTTAGGAAGTTGGAGAGGTTTCTTTGAGTGTAAGTATTTTGCAGTGGAAGGAGAGCGAGAGAGGGAAATAATGTTGAAAAATTTGCCTAACTCCCTCTTATATACCTTTTTGAAAGTGGATTTTAAATGCTTTTTTTTGTCATTTTGTGAATTATTAGCTGTCAACCAGTAACATTATCCACTTTATACATTAAAAACATTTAATTTCATTTAAGTTTATAAGACCTTACTCAAAAGATTAGTATATCCAAATTCTACTCGGTATACTTCCACATACAAACCTTACTCGGTCAAATAAATTAATTTAAAGTTAAGACAATAATGAAGAAAGCTTACCCGAAATACTCGATTTCTTGAGAAATTAATCACAAGACATATAATCAAGTATAATCATCAAATAAACATCCTTTCTAAGAATCAATTAAGATCCCCACATAAATTTCTCAATTTCAACTTAAAACATATCTAGCATAAACCCTAAAAAGAATCATAATCAATTTTATCATACTAACTAACATATTCAGGTAACACATTCATTCAAGTATCCTTGAAAAAAATAGTGTGCCCGAGCAACCTTTCTGGAGTATAGTGTGCCCGAACAACAATCGTATCCAAAGTATACCCAAATAACCTTCATATAGTAAAAAGTGTGCCCGGAAAGAAATTCTAGCAGACAGTGTACTCGGAAAGTTAAGTTTTGAAATTACCAAGTATATTGAAGGAACACAAGTGTACCCAAAATATATAAAGTGTGCTTGGAAAACAAGGTTTGCTCGAAAACACTTGTAATTTCAAAGAAATCATACACATATCACAGAGCATGCTCGGAATGAAATTAAACACATAAACATTTAAGTGTGCTATAGTCTAAAATTTCATAGAGCTTGCCCGAAAATCCTATGTTAGCACTAAGCTTGTTAGGATAAACACATTCAATCATCAGGTATGTCGAACATCAATCTTATTCAAAGTATACCAAAAAAAATGACAGACTTAAACAGTAACATCTAAGTGTGCCCGGAAAGATTAACAGCCTTTCCTAACAACATATTCACTCAAAGCTTACTCGATGTACTAACTTAAGTTCACAAAGTTTGCTTGGAATCATAATTAGCAAATAACATGCATATCTTGCCCGAAACAAGAATTACTTGTAAGAAGCTAACTATAACAGCACATAATCATCTCAAGACTTCAAGCTTGCTCGGGAAATGAGTACAACAGTGTACTCTACCCGGAAAGTGTAAACACTTCAAAGCATGCCCGAAAATCATAAAGTTAGTCAAAAATGACTCAACTTAGTCGGAAAGGTTGAAAACTATCAAACCTTATCCGAAATAACGTATTCACACATAAACAAGTCAAAAATGACTAAGCTTACTCGGAAAGGTTGAAAATTATCAATCCTTACCCGAAACAACATATTCACACATAATCAAGTCAAAAATGACTAAGATTACTCGGAAAGGTTGAAAATTAGCAAACCTTACCCGAAACAACATATTCACACATAATCAAGTCAAAAATGACTAAGCTTACTCGGAAAGGTTGAAAATTATCAAACCTTACCCGAAACAACATATTCACACATAATCAACTGTTTTGTACTCGGAAATGTTGTAAATCATTAAACCTTACCCGAAAATACATATTCAAACATAATCAACTGTTTTGTACTCGGAAAGGTTGTAAATCATTAAACCTTACCCGAAAATACATATTCAAACAGTTTGTGCCCGGGAAGGTTATAAAGCATTAAACCTTACCCAAACATACATATTCAACCATTTTAGGCAAAATGCAACACTTTTTGACTTAAAACAACTTGTAAAAAAATATTTTTCATTAAAGATCATAGTTTAAGAGCAAATGGTGCATTTAGAGATCAAATTTCAGTTATATTTCTCTTCAAAACATTTTCTTCCATTTTCTGAAAAGATCTCAAGAATGGAATGTATTGACTAAGTAGCTATCTCAATACTTCACTCTCAGCATTATTATGACAACATAGATAGGTTAACAGCAGGTATAAACTTAGCATGAATTTCATCTATTTGGTGATATGATTTAGGTTCATTTAAAGCATAATGCATTAATGGTCAACACTGTGCAATGATGCCTCATATCTCTTCTCAAAGCTTATTTGGCTTTCCCCAGATCACCCCAATTTGACTCCAACCTCCTGTATTTGGTCAAAAATATTTTTGTATGACAGAACTTACTGTATTTTTGTAATTTTTAGATTCAAACATATATAGAGGTTGAACATTGGACTTACAGTTAGAAACATGCCTTTCATTCAAGATGAGATAGTTTTTGCCAACATCTTTGTAGTTCTAGTTGTAACCCTCTTGTTTGATAAAATATTTAAAACACTTATCAACTTTTTGTTGATTTATTCATTCTTCCCCTTGTTTTTGATATTTTCTCAAATTTTCTTAAAGTATGTTCCTTGTCATATTTAAAGATGTTTCATTTTTGGTTGACCAAATAACAACATGCTCGTGTATGACTGGGTAATCACTTTTCTGCCTATCATTCGGAGAGATTTATCTTGAGACACACAAAACAACTATGCATCTCCACATAAAGATTAGCATATTCATTATGTTTATATCACCTTAGATTTTACATCATCATGGGAAAGTAACCATACATGTTAAGTACTATATTAAGGTCTTTTTAGCCTATTAATTCCATATGATCAGCTAAGTAGTCAATGTACTATCATTTCCCATAAATATAGTTTAATATTCAATCACCCCAATATCTCTTCATTGTCAGGTTAATGGCTATCCTGTATGACCAAAAGTGATCAACAGGACCAAACATACATGTGAATATATGTCCTTTCAAAGTCAGAGCTATTGACATAGTTTTAAGTGAAGGAATAAGAAACAAGTCATAATTGCCCCAAATGCATTCAGTTTTCAGGTCAATGGCTATCCTTTGAATCTGAGAGATTTAAGGACCAAACGTACACAAGTGCATGTCCTTCCAACTGGGCAAGTGACATATTTTTCAGCAAAAACAACTTTATGAGACTTCTCCTAAAAAAAATCCTTCTTTTAAGCTTCTTTAAAGATTGAACTGAATAATCTTATCATATCTCAACACCATTAATCAACTTGCTCATGTTTTGACCAAAATAAAGTATTTATGCAAAATTCATTATAAAATTCATTAAGTCACTTAATTTTGACATAAAACACATTTGGACATAAATAGTTGAATCACATAATCAAATCTAATCATTCTTAACATCATCAAGAAAACAGACTGTACTAACATTCAATGTCTATCCTATCTTAACATCAGAAGATCAGATAAAGCACATATTCAAGTAACCATAAACATGTGATTACATATGACATCAGACAAGTATTTAATTTCACCCAAACAGATCAAACTACTTATCATAACATCAGATCAGTTAACATGATAGTTAAGAATTATCATCAATTTCAAACAAATTGCACAGATATTTTCTTAAGCACCTATCAGTTAACTTCAAAACAGTGACATATTCAAGACATATTCAATCAACATTTAGTTGAAACATATTCAAAATGTGTAATCTCTAATGAAATAAACAGTTATCTCAGAGAGACACACATACATACAGTTAAGGCACACACATTTAACATACTCAGTAACATACTCAGTAACATACTCAAGTAACATACTCAGCAACATACTCAAGTAACATACTCAAGTAACATACTCAGCAACATATTAAGTAACATATTCAGTAACATACTCAGCAACATAATCAGTAACATATTCAGTAACATATTCAGTAACATACTCAGTAACATACTCAGTAACATACTCAGCAACATACTCAGCAACATACTCAAGTAACATACTCAACAACATACTCAGCAACATACTCAGCAACATACTCAAGTAACATACTCAGCAACATATTCAGTAAGTGTGACCTCTTCTAAATTTTTTAGGTAGCACATAGAGGTACACAACCAAGCACACATCCTTAATCAGATTTCATCAGAGTTGATCATCCCCAGGGCTTTCAAATAAAAGTTGAACCTGGTTCTGTCAAGTGGTTTGGTGAATAGGTCAGCCATGTTATCACTTGTATCAACCCTTTGCATTTCAATCAATCCTTTTTCACTGCAATCTCTGATGAAGTGATGTCTGATTTCAATGTGCTTAGTCTTAGAATGTTGCACAGGATTTTTAACAGTAAAACATGCAGCAGTATTATCAATCAGAATAGGGGTGTTTAGAAAATTCAAACCATAGTCCAGCATCTGATTTTGAATCAAGAGAACTTGTGCACAGCAGGCAGATGCAGCAACATATTCAGCTTCTGCAGTGGAGATTGATACTGTAGTCTGTTTCTTGCATTGCCATGACACTAGCATTTCACCCAAAAACTGGCATCCCCCTGATGTTGATTTTCTGCTCATGTTACACCCATCATAATCACTGTCTGTATAAGCAAGCAGATCAAAGGCTTGATTCTTAGGATACCAAATTCCTAAGTCTGGTCTTCCCTTCAAATATCTGAATATTCTTTTCACAATATTCATGTGGGATACTTTTGGATTTGACTGGAACCTTGCACATACACACACAGCAAACATGATATCTGGTCTTGTTGCAGTTGGATACATCAGAGATCCAATCTTGGCTCTGTATTCATGTTCATCTACTGACTCCCCCTTTTCATCAGCAATCATCTTTTCTTTGGTGTCCATTGGAGTTGAAGCAGTCTTGTAATCATCACAGTTGAACTTGTTCAAAATGTCCTGCACATATTTAGTTTGGTGAATGAAGATCCCTTCAGCCTTTTGTAGAACTTGCAGTCCCAGAAAGAAGTTCATTGCACCCATGGAACTCATGCTATACTTGGATTTCATCACCCCTTCAAACTCCAAACACATAATTTCATTTGTAGATCCAAAGATGATATCATCAACACAGACTTGTAAAAGCAACAAATCTGACCCCTTTCTTTTGTAGAAAAGTGTCTTGTCAATTGTCACACCCCGACTAGGTAGTTGCGGAAGCGTAATACGGGAATGTAACAGATAACACTGGTATCAACAACATTGTTTATAAAGAAAATTCAACAGCTAATTTACATCATATTACATGGGTAGGTACTATGTTTGCAAACTAGGTGAAAAACACATAACCGGTTGCGAGCTTCTTAAACAGTATTATATCAGCGTCTATTCACAGCTATTCAACTTGTCTTTCTAACACCAAGCACGTAAGCAAATCATTCCACTTTTGCTTTACCTGAAAAGCATGTAAAACGGGTCAACTACGTCTAGTTGGTGAGTTTCAAGTTTCACGAGTTTCAATGAAATCAGTACACGAGTTCGTAAAGTTTACAGTGTGTATGTATATATGTCTGTGTATGATGCATTATACTAAGCCACAAGTGAAACCGAAACGAGCTATACTGCATGGCCTCTCCTGCCCATGCACTCCTGTTGGCATTTAACAGCCAATTTTGCCCCATGTATGTACTATGTCTAACACCACATAGCAGTATGTAAAAATATAATGACAATGTGCAACTGGGTTTACATATGTTCCGGCATACCCCACCGGCTCTGTCAGTTGGGTTTGTCAAACCGATAGTACTATCCACACGCCACCGGCACGAAGTTAATCACTTGTGTTTGTGGGGACTTGTCAAGTGTTAGTACTTAGATAATCCACATCATCACACTTTTTCAAGTATATCAGTATATGTAAACATGCTTTTCACCCCAAAAGTTCGTAAAACAGTTTAGAAAGTGGGGGTCGTGAAACTCACCTTATTGTAGTTCGCACAGAAATTACGTGTCAGATAGTCAGATGTCTCGTTTATAGCCTGATTCCTATAAACGGTATCGTATCGTTAATACTAGTACAGTGTTCAAGCTAAGTCGGGCTGTATAGATAATCTGGGTATAGCTGTTAAGCCCAGAACATGACCATAGTCTTAGATTGTGACGTTGTATACTATGAAAAGTTTAAAACTGGATTTGGCTCAGTTTCACCGTTTTCCGAGCCTAGCTCAGTTGATCGTTTATACGTTTCGGGATTAGGTAAGATCATATAAAACTTAAGTAAATTTATTGATTGATAAAATGATTTGATTTATAAAAGAATTTTAAGGTTTCGGTGTCTGGTTTGACCGCAGGGTTCGTTTCCGTTTTCACACGGGTTTGATTATACAAAACGCGTACAATCCACCCGAATTGTCCGGAATTCTCGTAAAAAGTTCGTTTTTATCAATATCATTCAAAAATATGATATTTGACCACTTTTGACATTTTGACATACCAGTCAGTCCGTTAAACACAAAACTGCCGGTTTCGTTAAAACAATTATAATTTAAATCTTTAATAAATCATAACTAAATATGTAATTACATATAAATTATGTAAATTTTTGTAAAAATACATTAAGACATGGAGAATTTTATAAAAATATTTCCAGTAATTTTATGATTATTTATTTATTTATAAAAATTCATTTAATAGGTTATAATCATGTAATAAATGGCCCGTTTATATCAAACGACCTCCGAAAAATCCCATAATTTTTACCAATGGTCTCAATGTGACTACATAACCCCTGCAAAATTTCCAGAACCTAACTCTTTTGACCAAATGCCTTTTTGTGTGTTTTTCGGCTGTTAAAACTCGGTTCAACCATGGCTGCACAAACCATACTTAGACATTTCCAATGATTCCCAAACTTTACCAGTGATCTTACCATCCCATATCAAACTCCAAAACCAAGTTTCATAATTTTTCAATATGTTTTGCTATTTTTCCCAAATAAACGCCCATAAACGGGAATAAATTCACCAAATATTCTCCGTTTATCGAAAAATTACCAAATTTGAACATGGACTCATTTATATGATCCCTAATGTCCCTGCAAATTTTCACAAGCTAACAACAAGCACGTCACAACCTAATACTAAACAGCCCCTAAACGAGTATTACGGGTTTACCTTGTCGGTTTTCGATGAATTTTGCTAGCTTAAACGACTTTCCGGGTCTCGGGTTGCAAACTCAGTATATCTACATATCATATAACATCAAACCAAGCATAAATCATCCATGTAACAGCCTTGATAATTAGGGTTTCGGTTTTGGGTTCAAACCGAACTTTCTAACCGTAAAAACGTTGTATTCATGTTCTAATCCGTGTTTTTGACCAAAAAAGTATATGTTCCAGGTTTGTAAACATGTTTAACATTAAAACATAATTTTACTTGATTTTTAGGGCTTTTGGATGGTTAAACATGTTTAACACTAATCAAAACATGTTTATATGATAATCATATGGATCAAACTTTGTTAAAACTTGTTAAAATTGAATCATACCTTAGGGTTTTTGAAAGGGAGTTAAGAGAACAGGGGCTGGAGCTGCTGGACTTCAAAGTTTTATGAGCTAAAATGAATGACAAAGCTTGTGTAGTAAGCTTTATAAAAGAAAAAAAAACATGTGGGTGATATGGCTTGTCCGATCGGAATGTTCAATGGGACCTTAATGGGCTGTTTTAGCCCATTAATTTATATATACCAGCCCAAACATGAAAAGCCCATTTTAAGTTTAGTTCGGGTTCGGTTTTTCGCAAGAAAATTAATTCGGGTATGAGAAATAACGTAAAAACGAGTGTTTTTCAGCTTATTCTTGTAAAATAAGAAAAACGTACTGACTCGTTGTAAAATTCCAAAATATTTTCACGGATGGCTTAGAACATGTCATATAAGTGTTTTATAAATCTTTTTCGGCTTAACGGATGCTACAATGCTTGTTTTGATATTAACGATTGCGTTTAAGCTTATAGCGTATCGATAAACGAAACCTTTTTCGTTTAAAGAGTTTTAAACGTACCGAGGCCTAAATATCAATATGTTAGCCTCTATAACATATATATAACTCGTATATGACCCCTCAGTATGTATACGGGTCATAATTAGTATCGGTCGGTTACTCGTTTAAGCACTACGAATTAACCGATTTATCGTTTACTTGTTACGTAATGAATATAGTGTACCTCGTTTTATCATGAATGTCACATTCTCCCCCCGTTAAGAAATTTCGTCCTCGAAATTTAATGTGTCATCGGTTTTCTAGGGAACAGGTGTGGGTATTTCTTTCGGAATTCGTCCTTTCGTTCCCAAGTATATTCGGGTCCTTGTTTTGAATTCCACCGAACTTTTACCAATGAAATTTTGTTGTGTCGTAACTGTTTGGTTTTCCCGTCTACAATTTCTACCGGTTCCTCTACAAAGTTGAGTTTTTCATTGATCTGAACATCTTCCAGTGGTACTATTGTCGTTTCATCAGTCAAACACTTTTTCAGATTCGATACATGAAACACGTCGTGAATAGTACTCAGTTCTAAGGGTAGTTTTAATCGGTAAGCTACGGGACCAATTTTTGCGACAATCTCAAAAGGTCCGATGTATCTCGGGTCCAGTTTACCAGTCTTTCCAAATCTTATAACACCTTTCCATGGCGATACTTTTAGAAATACCTTATCACCTATTTCAAAAGATAACGGTTTTCTGTGAACATCGGCATAACTCTTTTGTCGGTCACGGGCAGCTTTCAATTTTTGTTTAACTTGGTGAATCTTATCGGTGGTTTCCTGAATTAAATCGGATCTTGAAATTTGAGTATCACCCACTTCTGTCCAACATAGTGGTGATCTACATTTTCGCCCGTATAGAGCTTCATAAGGTGCTGCTTGTATACTACTGTGATAACTGTTATTGTAAGAGAATTCAATGAGCGAGAGGTGTTGATCCCAATTCCCTTTGAAGTCCAGTACACAAGCACGAAGTAAATCTTCTAAGGTTTGGATGGTTCGTTCAGATTGACCATCGGTTTGGGGATGGTAAGCCGTACTTAGGTCGATTCGGGTTCCCAAGGCTTCTTGTACTGCTTGCCAGAAATGTGAAGTAAAGTGACTGTCTCGATCGGAAATAATCGAAAGAGGTACTCCGTGTCGAGATACTATTTCATCGATGTAAATTTGAGCGAGTTTTTCGGTGGTGTAGTTGTTACGGATGGGAATAAAGTGTGCGGATTTGGTTAACCGGTCTACAATTACCCAAATTGCGTTGTGTCCTCTTGAGGTGTTAGGAAGGTGTGTCACAAAGTCCATGGTAATTTGTTCCCATTTCCATTGTGGGATTTCAGGTTGTTGTAACATTCCCGAAGGTTTTTGATATTCCGCCTTTACCCTTGCACATGTTGCACATTTACTTACATACACGGCTATATCCTTTTTCATACCAGGCCACCAGTAAAATTCTTTGACATCCTTATACATCTTATTAGCACCTGGATGAATAGAATACTTGGATTTGTGTGCTTCATCAAGTATCAGCTTTCGGAGTTTATGAAGTGTTGGAATCCAGACCCGGTTTTTGTAATAATATACTTCATCGGTTTTCTTCTCAAAATTCCTTTCATTTCCATGTAGTTCTTCTTTTTCTAGCTGATCTGTCTTCAAGGCCTCATCTTGTGCAATGCGAACTTGTTCGGTTAGGCTACTTTGAACAATCATTCCGAGTGCTCGTACCCGTAATGGTCTGATTCTGTCTTTTCGGCTTAAAGCATCAGCTACTACGTTGGCCTTACCCGGGTGGTATTTAATCTCACAATCGTAATCATTTAACAGTTCTACCCATCTTCTTTGTCTCATGTTTAGCTCTTTCTGATCAAATATGTGTTGTAAGCTTTTGTGATCAGTATAGATGGTACATTTAGTGCCATACAAGTAATGTTTCCAAATCTTCAATGCAAAGATAACTGCTCCCAATTCCAAATCATGGGTCGTATAATTCTTTTCATGTACTTTTAATTGTCGGGAAGCATATGCTATTACTTTCTTTCTTTGCATCAGTACGCATCCTAAACCTTTACGAGATGCGTCACAATATACCACCAATTCATCAGTTCCATCTGGAAGGCTTAATATTGGAGCCTCACATAACTTCTGTTTTAACGTTTGGAAGGCCATTTCTTGTTCTTCTCCCCATTCATATACTCGATCTTTTTGAGTTAGGAGAGTTAAAGGTTGTGCAATACTTGAAAAGTTTTCAATGAATCTTCTATAATACCCGGCTAGTCCTAAAAATTGACGAATTTCTCTTGGTGACTTAGGCACTTGCCAATTCTTAATGGCCTCAATTTTACTTGGGTCTACTTGGATCCCTTGATGGTTCACAATGTGTCCCAAAAACTGTACTTCTTGCAGCCAAAACTCACATTTGGACAACTTTGCGTATAACTTCTCTTGCCTCAATAATTTTAAGATTTCCCTCAAATGTTGTTCGTGTTCCTCCTTACTTCTCGAATATATCAAAATATCATCGATAAACACTATCACAAACTTGTCAAGGTAAGGTTTGCAAACTCGGTTCATGAGATCCATAAACACTGCAGGTGCATTTGTCAACCCAAATGGCATAACCAAAAACTCATAGTGACCATACCGAGTTCGGAAGGCTGTTTTTGGTACGTCTTCTTCCTGAATTCTCACTTGATGATAACCAGATCTAAGATCAATTTTTGAAAAATACTTCGCACCTTGGAGCTGGTCAAACAAGTCATCAATTCGAGGTAAGGGGTATCTATTCTTTATAGTCACTTTATTCAATTCCCGATAATCAATACACATTCTAAAACTCCCATCCTTCTTCTTTACAAACAACACTGGTGCTCCCCACGGTGAGTAACTAGGGCGAATAAAACCCCTGTCCAGTAACTCTTGTAACTGGTTGGACAGTTCTTGCATTTCAGAAGGCGCAAGTCTATAAGGTGCCTTAGCAATGGGTGCTGCTCCCGGTATCAAGTCAATACGGAATTCAACTTGTCGGGTCGGTGGTAAACCAGGCAACTCATCGGGGAATACGTCTGAATACTCGTGTACCACTGGGATGTCTTCCATTCGTTTTTCCTCGGGTTTCTTAACTGTTACGCTCGCCAAGTATAAAGTACAACCTTGGCGTAAGTATCTCAATGCCTTAAGTTGAGATATGAGAGGCAGTACCGTACCAGATTTCTCACCTTGAACAATTATAGCCTCATCATTCGAAAGAGGTATTCTAACGGTCTTATCCTTACAGACAATTTCAGCTTTATACTTAGATAGCCAGTCCATACCGACTATAACATCGAAACTTCCCAATTCCACTGGGAGTAAATCAATAAGGAATGGGTGGTCGTTTAGGATAAGGGAACAGTCTCGGACTATTCGGTTAACAAGTATAGGCTTACCGTTAGCGAGTTCTATAGTATATGGTTTTGTTAGTTCACTAACCGGCATATTTTCTAAAGGTAAGAAATTAACAGATACGAAACTTCTATCGGCATCCGTATCAAACAAAACTGAAGCATACTGACCCGAAACTAAGAATGTACCTGTCACCACATTCGGATCTTGACGCGCTTCACCCGGTCCTAATACAAATGCGCGTCCCTTAGCTGTGTTGGAGGTTGATGCTTGTGCTTGGTTCTGCCTTTTCACCGTACTCGGGTTCAAATTAGGGCAATATCTCCGAAAATGTTCCGTACTGCCACATTCATAGCAGGCACGGAGGTTCGTGGTAGGTGGGGTTTGTTGGTTGAGTTGTGGGCGGTTTGGTTGAGGTCGAGGGAGTTGAGTTGATTGCGGTGGACGGTTAACAATGTTGGTAGGGGTTCTACAGTTGGGGGCATAGTGTCCCGTTCTTCCACACTTTTGACAGGTGATCGGTTTGCAATCACCCACATGATGAAGATTACATCTTCTGCACTTCGGTAACGTCCCTTTATAGGCCTCTTGTTTTACATTAGAACTGGTCATGGCATAACTTCAGGTATTCGGACAAGTCCGTTTGTTCTGAGGGTTTCCTTGTATTCTTGTCCCATAATCATTTCGTTTTAAACTTGTTGTTTCACCTGGCATCCTTATCACTCCACTTCTCATCAAATCAAAAGTAACGACACCCGTTTGAGATACAGCACTTTCTAATGTCGGGTGGGCAACTGAATTTACTATACTTCTCACAGCAGGGGTCAGTCCCCAGATATAACGTTCAATTCGCTTCGCTTCCGGTGTAACTAACCATGGAACTAAGCGGGACAGTTCGTTAAAATGATTCGTGTATCCCACATGGTCTGCTCCTTTCATTTCCAGATTCCATAACTCGTGTTCCAACCTCTGAATCTCACTTTTAGGACAAAAATGCTCTAGCATGAGGGTTTTTAATTCAGTCCATGACATACGATTAATGGCATCTTGTCCCCTTATTTGGACTACTGTATTCCACCACATCAGCGCTTGGTCTAGAAACATACTGGTAGCAAATTTGACTACGCGGTTCGGTGGACACTCACTGATATTAATTACTGATTCGGTCTTTTCTATCCATTTGACTAGCCCGCTAGGTCCTTCAATACCCTTAAACTCAATCGGTTTACATGATGTAAATTGTTTGTATGAGTACTCCTGACGCGGGGGTTCTCGGTTATTATTATTAGTTGTGTTAACAACCGGTACAGGGTTCGGGTTCGGGATATTATCAGGGTGCACAACAAGTTCCGGGTTCCCAGTGACATTCATAGTTGGGAGAGTGTTATTATTATTTATGACATTATCAGTATTCACCGGGATAGTAACACCCGGGGCTACATTAGTGTCCGGCGGAGGTGTATTAACAGTGGCCGTGGTGGTGCTCGTAGGTTGATTAACAATATTGTTAGCACGTATGCCTGCAGTGACTTGGGCTACAATGGTTGGTATCACTGCTTGTAGTTGACGAGCAATCATTGCGGCCACTTCCGCCTCAGACAAAGTGTTTGTTTTCTTTGGGGCCATTCTATAAAATAATCAATTATGTAATAATCAACATCGTTTCACCATGACCAGCAAAACTTTACGATATCACACTTTCACAACACATAACTATGCCAAAGAAAACACGTTTGTATTAATTATAATCATTACTGTACATATGCATCCAAAATTAGCGCATAGGCTTAACCTGGTATAGGCCAGCGCTTGTATATGCGTATCAAAATTTGTCACCAAGTGACAAGTAGACTTAACCCGATAAGGGCCAGTGCTTGAGATAGTACTAAACCACCAACAACTCCCAAGTCAGCCCAACACGCTGTACAAAATGCTACTTGGGATATCAAAATACTATATACATAAGACCAGACTACTAGGTCCTATCCATTCTTTGCAACATGGAACCACAACCAAATCACAGCAGCCACTAGGGCCGCATTAACTGCTAAACACGCCCCCAGTAGTATCATCGCTCGATCCTGAAGCCCGTGGCTGTCAGCACTGGATCTTTGTACAATTCTGATTTCCTGCTGCATATACCTCATGTGATCATACATATCGTGTCTATGCTGGTTTAGACTATTTATCATGTGTGCGTGTTCTAAGAGCTGATCAGTTGCTAAACCAAACCATGCTGAATCAGAATGACGGGGTGGCTCGGGTACCGGGGCGGGTAAACCCCAAGTAGGAACAGGTATCTCTGTTACCCGGACACGCGATGTTTCTCCCCTATGGTACGTAGATCGAGGTGGGGAAAAGGTGTGCTCAGGTGGACGCACTGAAATGCGAGCAGTCCGACGGTTTCTAATAGTGGGTGGAGGTACTGGTGTATGCTGTACGGGTGGAGTAGGGGATCTGGGTGCTCTAACAGGTGAACGATAAGCACTAGTAGCTCCCTGTTCTACTACATTCCTAGGGGATTCCCTAGGGGGGTAGGTGTCACAACGATAACCCGATAAGTCGGGTTGGTTTGGGGGTACCTCATAAGGAATTACCGCGTCTGCACCTTCTTGTATCTCCTCTGGTTCTTCCTCCGGATCCTCCTCTTCCTCCTCAGGCCTTGTTGGTAGAGTGTTAGGTACACGATCAGTGGATCTTGACATATTCCTGCACAATGGTTAGTGATAAGAATAATATCCTTCTATATTAATTATAGTAAAATACGTGCAGGTATTTATACACATAGGCACAAATAATCGTTTATATACACAAATATTCATCTATTATTATATTTTATACACATATGTTGCTGTTTTTACCTATTCGATTGTCTATCGACTTCTTCTCGAATTTCCTCGTACAAACAAGTCCGTTATTACGTTCCGGACCATAATAACCCACTTGTCCATTCGTGTTCATCACAAGAATCATTCGTGTATATTATTTAATATTATTTTATTCCCAGAGTTAATCGAGCCTACGGTTATCATAGGGTATCCTAAGGGACATCCTAACTCTTTATAACCAATGGCTCTGATACCAACTTCTGTCACACCCCGACTAGGTAGTTGCGGAAGCGTAATACGGGAATGTAACAGATAACACTGGTATCAACAACATTGTTTATAAAGAAAATTCAACAGCTAATTTACATCATATTACATGGGTAGGTACTATGTTTGCAAACTATGTGAAAAACACATAACCGGTTGCGAGCTTCTTAAACAGTATTATATCAGCGTCTATTCACAGCTATTCAACTTGTCTTTCTAACACCAAGCACGTAAGCAAATCATTCCACTTTTGCTTTACCTGAAAAGCATGTAAAACGGGTCAACTACGTCTAGTTGGTGAGTTTCAAGTTTCACGAGTTTCAATGAAATCAGTACACGAGTTCGTAAAGTTTACAGTGTGTATGTATATATGTCTGTGTATGATGCATTATACTAAGCCACAAGTGAAACCGAAACGAGCTATACTGCATGGCCTCTCCTGCCCATGCACTCCTGTTGGCATTTAACAGCCAATTTTGCCCCATGTATGTACTATGTCTAACACCACATAGCAGTATGTAAAAATATAATGACAATGTGCAACTGGGTTTACATATGTTCCGGCATACCCCACCGGCTCTGTCAGTTGGGTTTGTCAAACCGATAGTACTATCCACACGCCACCGGCACGAAGTTAATCACTTGTGTTTGTGGGGACTTGTCAAGTGTTAGTACTTAGATAATCCACATCATCACACTTTTTCAAGTATATCAGTATATGTAAACATGCTTTTCACCCCAAAAGTTCGTAAAACAGTTTAGAAAGTGGGGGTCGTGAAACTCACCTTATTGTAGTTCGCACAGAAATTACGTGTCAGATAGTCAGATGTCTCGTTTATAGCCTGATTCCTATAAACGGTATCGTATCGTTAATACTAGTACAGTGTTCAAGCTAAGTCGGGCTGTATAGATAATCTGGGTATAGCTGTTAAGCCCAGAACATGACCATAGTCTTAGATTGTGACGTTGTATACTATGAAAAGTTTAAAACTGGATTTGGCTCAGTTTCACCGTTTTCCGAGCCTAGCTCAGTTGATCGTTTATACGTTTCGGGATTAGGTAAGATCATATAAAACTTAAGTAAATTTATTGATTGATAAAATGATTTGATTTATAAAAGAATTTTAAGGTTTCGGTGTCTGGTTTGACCGCAGGGTTCGTTTCCGTTTTCACACGGGTTTGATTATACAAAACGCGTACAATCCACCCGAATTGTCCGGAATTCTCGTAAAAAGTTCTTTTTTATCAATATCATTCAAAAATATGATATTTGACCACTTTTGACATTTTGACATACCAGTCAGTCCGTTAAACACAAAACTGCCGGTTTCGTTAAAACAATTATAATTTAAATCTTTAATAAATCATAACTAAATATGTAATTACATATAAATTATGTAAATTTTTGTAAAAATACATTAAGACATGGAGAATTTTATAAAAATATTTCCAGTAATTTTATGATTATTTATTTATTTATAAAAATTCATTTAATAGGTTATAATCATGTAATAAATGGCCCGTTTATATCAAACGACCTCCGAAAAATCCCATAATTTTTACCAATGGTCTCAATGTGACTACATAACCCCTGAAAAATTTCCAGAACCTAACTCTTTTGACCAAATGCCTTTTTGTGCGTTTTTCGGCTGTTAAAACTCGGTTCAACCATGGCTGCACAAACCATACTTAGACATTTCCAATGATTCCAAAACTTTACCAGTGATCTTACCATCCCATATCAAACTCCAAAACCAAGTTTCATAATTTTTCAATATGTTTTGCTATTTTTCCCAAATAAACGCCCATAAACGGGAATAAATTCACCAAATATTCTCCGTTTATCGAAAAATTACCAAATTTGAACAGGGACTCATTTATATGATCCCTAATGTCCCTGCAAATTTTCACAAGCTAAAAACAAGCACGTCACAACCTAATACTAAACAGCCCCTAAACGAGTATTACGGGTTTACCTTGTCGGTTTTCGATGAATTTTGCTAGCTTAAACGACTTTCCGGGTCTCGGGTTGCAAACTCAGTATATCTACATATCATATAACATCAAACCAAGCATAAATCATCCATGTAACAGCCTTGATAATTAGGGTTTCGGTTTTGGGTTCAAACCGAACTTTCTAACCGTAAAAACGTTGTATTCATGTTCTAATCCGTGTTTTTGACCAAAAAAGTATATGTTCCAGGTTTGTAAACATGTTTAACATTAAAACATAATTTTACTTGATTTTTAGGGCTTTTGGATGGTTAAACATGTTTATCACTAATCAAAAGATGTTTATATGATAATCATATGGATCAAACTTTGTTAAAACTTGTTAAAATTGAATCATACCTTAGGGTTTTTGAAAGGGAGTTAAGAGAACAGGGGCTGGAGCTGCTGGACTTTAAAGTTTTATGAGCTAAAATGAATGACAAAGCTTGTGTAGTAAGCTTTATAAAAGAAAAAAAAACATGTGGGTGATATGGCTTGTCCGATCGGAATGTTCAATGGGACCTTAATGGGCTGTTTTAGCCCATTAATTTATATATACCAGCCCAAACATGAAAAGCCCATTTTAAGTTTAGTTCGGGTTCGGTTTTTCGCAAGAAAATTAATTCGGGTATGAGAAATAACGTAAAAACGAGTGTTTTTCAGCTTATTCTTGTAAAATAAGAAAAACGTACTGACTCGTTGTAAAATTCCAAAATATTTTCACGGATGGCTTAGAACATGTCATATAAGTGTTTTATAAATCTTTTTCGGCTTAACGGATGCTACAATGCTTGTTTTGATATTAACGATTGCGTTTAAGCTTATAGCGTATCGATAAACGAAACCTTTTTCGTTTAAAGAGTTTTAAACGTACCGAGGCCTAAATATCAATATGTTAGCCTCTATAACATATATATAACTCGTATATGACCCCTCAGTATGTATACGGGTCATAATTAGTATCGGTCGGTTACTCGTTTAAGCACTACGAATTAACCGATTTATCGTTTACTTGTTACGTAATGAATATAGTGTACCTCGTTTTATCATGAATGTCACATCAATGGCTCCCCTTGTGAAACCATTTTCAAGTAGATGAGTTGATAGCTCATCATACCATGCTCTAGGAGCCTAATGCAGTCCATAAAGGGCTTTGTTTAACTTATACACCCTGTTTGGATACATGGGATCCTCAAAACCTGGTGGCTGAGCTACATACACCTCTTCATCAATCTTTCCATTTAGGAATGCAGATTTAACATCAAGCTGAAATACTCTAATGTTCTTTGAGGCAGCATAAGCAAGGAAAATTCTTATAGCTTCCAGTCTTGCAACTGGTGCAAACACTTCCTCAAAGTCTATCCCTTCTTCTTGAAGACATCCCCGTGCTACTAGTCTAGCTTTGTTCTTAATCACTAAACCCCTTTCATCCCTTTTGTTTCTGAAAACCCACTTGGTTCTAATTGCATATCTATCATATGGCTTGTCTACAAGATCCCAAACATGTAGATCTCTAAACTGTGCCAATTCCTCTTGCATTGCTTCTACCCAACTATTGTCTTTTAATGCTTGAGCAATGTTCTTTGGTTCTATTTGAGATAGAAATCAAGAGTACAGACAGATGTTTGCTATCTCAGAATGACTCCTTGTAACTCTTTCATGCAAGTCACCAATGATATTTTCAGTAGGATGATTCTTTTCAACAGTAGGAGTTTGTATGATCATATTTGTAGACAAATTTGTGTCAAGATTTGTTTCATTGAGTTCAGGTTTTTCAATGATCAAATCAGCTTCTGCATCATGAAACTGTGGTGCTTCCTCATTGTTTTGTCCTGAAGTAGATGCACCATTGTTTCCCACATTCAAATTTTGGAATAAGTCTTGAAATCTTTCTGTGGTGACAGCTTCTTCATTTGATCGGTTGCTTGTGTCACTCTCATTCTGAACTTGATCATTCTGTACATTTGGACTGTCTTGATTGTTCATAGCCTGATCCTATTCAATGACCTTGCTTAAGGAGCTGTTCACAAAAGTGTATTCCTTTTCTTTTCTATCAACCTTTTTCCATAATTCTTTTAAGTCCAATTCTTTCTTCTTATTCTCTGCAAGTACACTAGTCTTGTAGAAAGAATCATCAAAGTCTTTAGAATAAATCTTGAATGACTTTATTAACTTCTCATGATCAAACAGCCATTCTGCACCACTGACTGTGTTGAACTGATTCTCATTAAAAATAATGTCCGAAGACTCTATCACACTCATGTGAGCTTTCACATATACTCTGTATGCCTTTGAGTGAGTAGAATATCCAACAAAGAAACAATCTAGTGACTTAGTTTGAAACTTGTTCAAATAATCTCTAGTGTTCAAAAGAAAACATTTGCAACCAAAGGGCTTGAAAAACTTGATGTAAGGCTTTCTATTATTGAAGATTTCATATGGAGTCTTGTTATGCCTTTTGTTTACAAGCACCCTGTTTTGAACATAACATGCTGTATTGATTGCTTCAGCCCAAAAAGTGACAGGCAAATTTGCATCTGCCAACATGGTTCTGGCAGCTTCTATCAAAGTTTTGTTTCTTCTTTTTGCCACTCCATTTTGTTCAGGAGTTTCTTGGAGCTGAAAATTGTTGAAATATCCCTTTCTTTGTGCAAAATTCTTCCATAACTCCATTCTTGAACTCTGTACCATTGTCACTTCTCATCATCTTGACTTTCTTATTCAGCTTGTTCTCAATCATTGTGACACAACCTTTAATCAACTCAGCAGTCTCATCTTTGGTACTTAGGAAACAAACCCAAGTATATCTTGAATAGTCATCAATGATCACCAGACAGTATCTCTTCTTTCCAATACTTGGCACACTCACAGGACCAAAGAGATCCATGTGAAGTAACATAAGTGGTTGATCAATTGAATTGATGAACTTTGTCTTATGAGTAGACTTGTGTTATTTTCCCTTTTGACATGAGTCACAATGATCATCTAACTTGAATTCTCTTGTAGGTAAACCAATCACATGTTTACCTTTGACCAGTCTGTTCATATTCTTCAAGTTTACATGACACAGTTTCCTATGCCACAATTTAGATTCATTTTCAGTGAATTTGGAAACAAAACATGCACCTCCTCTTGAAATGGCTTCTTTCATATTCAACTCATACAGGTTTCCATTTCTTGGTGTCATCATCATAATCATTTCAGGTGGAATTACAAACTCAGGTTTTAAAATGAAACAGTGTGAATCATCAAAACTGACTTTGTAACCTTTATCACACATTTGTGATATGCTCAGCAGATTGTATTGAAGTCCCTCAACATGAAACACATTAGCAAATGACACTTTTCCATTTGTCAAGATTCCTTTACCCACAATCTTTCCACCATTTTCATCACTCCCAAAAGCAACAGGTCCTTCATACTTCTCTTCATAGTTCACAAGTGACCTCTTGTCACAAGTAATGTGCCTAGAACAACCACTATCCATATACCATATATCATTCAAAGGAGTGGCCTGTTCCTGCACATAGATAAATTTGATTAGTTAAGTGATGAAGTGCAAGCTTCATCAACTTGCAACTCATCAGTGTCATTTTCAATGGCAGCTTGGGAAGTGAGTGTTGTAGGTTCAGGATCTTCATGAGTGATTTCCAGATTATCAGAATTGTCAGTTTCATATCCACACTCTCTTGGTGTTTTAACAAGTGAAACTGAACTTTGGAGCTCAACTGAGTCAGTGACATCCTCTTTCAAGACATAGTCCTTTGTTTCTGAGTAGTCTCTTACATCAGCCACAGCTTCAATTTTAGTTTCTACTTTAGGTTTCCAAGTGAAACCTTGTGGTTCATATCCATGTTTCATCAAGAACTGCTCATCATCAGTAAGTTCAGTTGGTTTCATTCTCTGATAAGTATCTTTTCTTCTTGTCTTCTCACTGTTTGATGATCCTTGAGAGCTATCAGATTTTACTGATTGAGTATCTTGCTTGATTCTCACAGACTGATAGTTCTTTTTGGTCAATTTCTCATGCCTTTTAGGATATTTGCTTCTTCTTTCTAGTTCAGTCACTTTCTTTTCAATCCTTGTCTCCTTTTCAGATTTCTTCTTCTCTTTGTTCATGGTTTTATTACCACACACCTTTCGTTTTCCCAGATATTCATCATACTTCTGTTTGTACAGGACAAAGTCTTGACCATACTTTGTTCCATCTGGTACATGAAATGGTTTGAATTTGGATCTTTCATTACATGAATCTGTGTGGTGACCATATTCATCACACCTTTTGCACCAAACCTTTCTCTTGAAGACTTCATGTTCTTTTGGTTTCTTGTATCTTTCACTTGGCTTAGGTGTCTTGACTCCTAGAGTATTCTGATTCTTTAAACCATCAAAAACAATTGAAAAAGGAACAAATTCCTCAATCTTGATGTCCTGTCTTTCAACATTGCTTTTGATAAAGACAATTTTCTTCAAAGTCATAGATTCTTCATCACTGCTTTCTTTAACCCTTGACAGTCTTTTCTCATATTCTTCCATAGTTTCCACTTCTCCAACATCAAGCACCTCATGCTAGAAAAGATTGGATAAACTGGGATAAAATTTTCTGTATCAACCTTTTCCTTCACCTTCTTCTTCTTGTTGTTCAGTTTTATCCTTCTCAATACAGCCTTGCTTGGAGGTCTGACTGCATTGTAGTATATCTTCCTCCTTTCACAAATATCAAAAGAAACATGTTCTCTTTTCATTTTGTCATTATGTTTCTTCAATTTTGGTGGGACTGGTGGATACTTTGGAAGTTTATCAACAGATTCAGGTTTCTTATATTTTCTTCCTCTTTCAGCAGCTTTGATTTCCTTTTCAGTATTTTGATCACTCAAATCACTCAAATCATCTTGATCCAAATTAACTGAATCAAAGTCATCCTCAGAGACTTGGACTCCAATTGACTTATCCTCTTTTACTTTTTTCTTAATCACAAACTCACCTTCTTCATTCACTTATACCGTTTTGTACAAATCAACAATTTCTTCTCTGTCTTGAAAGACATCTTTGAATTGTTGCAAGTATGCATCTCTTTTCTCTTTGTCAACTTTAGGCATAAAATTGTTGTTGAATGGAGGTGGAACTGTTTTGTATTTGTCTTGTTCTTTCACCTGATTCAGTATACCACATATGTTGCCAGTTGAGACTAAATTCTTCAAAAATTCAGTTTCAACCTTTAGTCTTGTGTTTTGCACCTTTTCTTCAACTAACATCTTCTTTAATCCATCAATCTCAGTGATGTATCTGGTTTGAGTTCTATAAATGATCATGCAATCATCTTCAAGGCTTTTAATCTTTTCATCACTGATCATCTCACTTGCCTCATACTCATTTATGATACTTTGTTTTCTAAAACACTCACTTTCCAGCTTGCCTACTTTTGTTTTCAATTCAATGATAAGTTCATTTAAATCAACTGTAGGAGCAGAGTGTACCTGAGATGATGATTCCTTTTCCTTCTCAATTATGGCCATGAATGCCACATTTGCTTTCCTGATGTCATCTGCAATGTCCTCTTCATGATTGCTCCAATCAAAATTTCCTTCATGTTGTGTAGTCACTGCCACATTTCCTTGATTTCTGATCTGATTTTGATTTGCTGGAACAGTGTTGTTAGGAACATTTTGAGCTGCTTGAAGGTTTTGATTGTTATTCATTTGAAAACCTTGATTCTGTTGCAAACTTTGTTGTTGATTATTCATTTGAGGCTGAAAGTTGTTGAAGTTTGGGTTGTAGTTGTTGTTATTGATGTTGTTCATTTGATTGCTGTTGTTGTTGAATCTTGGCTGATTTTGTTGGTAATTCTGTTGACCTCTTGGTTGATTCTGTTGATATTGATGCTGACCTCCTGGTTGTTGATTCTGGAATTGATTCATTTGAAAGTTTCTTGGTTGATTGCATTCTCTTGCAAAATGACCAGGTTGTTGACAATTGTAGCATATTGCTTTTGACTTGTCAAAACCAATCCTGTCATTAGGACCAGAAACCAGAGACCTACCAGTTCTGTTATACAGCCTTCTACTTCTCAAACCCAACATGGAGCTTGCCATTTCAAATCCATGTCTTCCAAATCATCTGCATCAATTTGTTCCAAATCATCTTGTACCACACTTGTGTGAATTAGGTTCTTTGCAACAAATGCATTATATGACTCAATAAACATAGACAACAAGGCTTGTGTTTCATTGCTTTGACTATTTCCACTTGACATAGAGGCAGAATCAGAATCATCAATCAGTTGCACATTGAACCTCTGCTGATTTCCTTGATTACTTGTGCTACCCCCAATGAAAGACTTTGGAGTGACAGCATTATGTTCAGCTGGTTCTTCAATAATGGGAATTTGCTGTTGGTTCTTGGTGGACAGATTTCCCATTGGTGCAATCAATGCATTTGAAACATTAAAACATGGTCTATCTTCTTTGATCATCTCATTCTCAATCATTTCAAGTTCAGCAGCCTGAAGAAAGCATACTACATCATCCAATTTCAATTCATTGAAATTTTGTTTCTGAAGGATGAATTTGCAAGCAGTATACCATTCTTTTGGCATTGAGTTGAGTAACTTTGTATTCAAATCAAAGTCAGTCATTACATAATAAGTTGTTCTCAACTCATTCACAATACTTAGAAATCGTTCTAGTATTGATTTCAACCTTTCTCCATCTCTATACTTGAACCTTTCCAACTGTTGCTTCAATATTTGCTTCTTTATGTTCTTTAGTTCAGTATCCCTTCATACATTTCCTGAATGGCATCATACATTTGCTTGGCTGTTGTGTGATGAGCCACCTTGGTCAGGATCTCCCAACACAAACCTAGCTTAATCATAGCTAAGGCTTTGTCATCCACCTTTCTCATTTTTCTTTTACAGCAGCAGTTGCAGTAGCATTTGCACCTTCTTCAACAGTAGTTTGTGGACCATTCTTGATGGAGTTCCACATGTCAATATCATTGTAGCATTCGGCTGCTTCAAAAAGTACCTTCCATTTGATAAAGTTTTCCTGTCCATACAACCTAGGTATCTTGTTAGTAGACACCTCTTGTTCCTCATATCCAGACATTTTGAGAAATCAAAAATCAGTTTCTTTAAAAAAAGTTTCAAAATAATCAGATCTGAAAACAGAATGCTTAGATCTGATGTGTCTGATGTGATTAGAACAAGATTTAGATATAAAGATTAGAACTTAATTGAAATAAGGAAGAGAAAACACCGGTAGATTGTAGATCTGGAAGAAAAATGAAAAACAGAGCTGCTGACGTCACAAATCAATCGAACAGTAGTCTGCTTACGTCATTCTTCTTCAAATCTTCAATCAGCAACAATCTTTCTAAAAATAGCAGTAACAAGCTCTGATACCACTTGTCGGTCCCTCAACACTCAGCTGGATCTTAATCAATCAAGTCATAACTCACACAGATTAATCGTGTTGACAAGAGAGTTAATGACGGGTTGCTATATTTAGAAAGATATCCGTTTATTAAAGGCGGAATCAATAACAAACATACGGTTGCAATGAATAATCAAAGATGGAGAGGCACACTCAGGATTCACTCAAAAGATTTCCATTTATATCATATTAAAATCATACAAACGGATAATCGGTCTAGGGTATTCTAGGAATCCTAAGACAACCGTCACACAATATTCTCTCAATTAATGAGTCGGTCTTATCCGTATTGTGCTCTTTCTCTCTTTTGTGTCACTGGCGGCGTGCCCTAAATATTCTATTTATAGGCCTGCCAACCTAGGACAGCTGTCATTCCTTCTAGAAACCCTATCCGATAATACATATTCAAATTACATATTCAAAAATAAACTAAGTGTAAAACAAGTCTTCTGGGTAGGCTTTTCATTAATTTTCAGTCTCCGAGTACGCAGTGTACTCGGCCTTCCTTCAGACTTGGTAAACATAGAAGTGTACTCGCGATCATTTTCCGGGTAGACTTTACTTAAAAAATATTTTACCAAGTAAAATACTCACCGAGTAGACTTCAATCTTCTTGAATTTATCAGACTTTGCCCGACAACTCCTTACGAGCATCCCTGTTCTTCTATGATCCTGTTCGGCTCTTTGTCATTGAATAACTTATTAGCAAAGTGTACTCGGGAATCACTGTACCTTGCTTGAGCTGCACCTTACTCGATATAACTTAGAAATATTCCCTTAACTCATCAAGTATACTCGGACCATACTTATTGATAAATACCTTGCCCGGTCTTCCAATTACTTGGCTTCTTGGACTTGGTTGACCAAACCTTACTCGGAAGAGTAAAATACTTGGTCTTGAATAATAAACCTACTTGACAAAGTGAACCTTGCTCGGAGATACCAAATCAGTGATCCTTACTCGGAAATGCACTGATTAGCATACCTTGCCCGGATATCCACAAAAGAAGACTAATTGAAGTAAACCTTGCCCGGGAGGCAAAGTCTCGTACCGGCTAAGTAAAAGCTTGCTCGGATCCCAAGGTGTTCTCGGATTCAATACTTAGCAGTTTCTGAGGAGGTTGAGAAGATTCCAATCTTCCATAATCTTCATTTAGGTCAAATCTCCTCATTTGGGTCAAACTCTTGACCCAACAAATTAACGACGAACGCAACAGGATCCACGTGAGTTTCTAGCCCCATTCCTTGTTATGTTTCGGGGCTGTGCGAATACTCGATATGTTTGTTAATACACTTATCCTAAGTGATAAGTGTATGCCTTATATGATGATGTGAATAGTAGGAATGATTGCTTGTTGGTACGTAAACGATCTTCGGATATTGCACGTACTGTCAGGTTGTAATGCTATTTATAATGTATGTATGTTATGTATGCTTATATGTATGAATGTAATAAAGTTAATAAAAGAAGGAAAGGTATGGTTGTATGGTAACAAAGAGGGAACCATGCCCTAATAATACTCGAGGTATGATGTATGGTTGTATGGTCACGAAGAGGGAACCGGTCCCTAATAATACTCGAGGTATGATATATGGTTGTATGATTACGAAGAGGGAACCGGGCCCTAATAATACTCGAGGAAGGAGGGAATCGAATCCTACTAATATTCGAGAACTAGGGAACCGAACCCTACTAATATTCGAGGAAGGAGGGAACCGGGCCATAATAATATTCGAGGAAGGAGGGATACGGGCCTTAATAATACTCGAGGAAGTAGGGCGTAATGCTCTTTATAACGTAAGATATGTAAAGTATAATGAATGTATGAAAGCAAAATGAAAGTATGAAAGTATGAACGAAAGCATATAAATATGTATGTATTGTATGATGTATGATTAACTAGAACTCACTCAGCGCAGCTGACTTTTAGTATGCACACAGGTGAGTAGGATGAGGCAGCTCGCTTGAGGGAAACACTTGGATTTGAATAAGAGGTTGGCATCGGAGGACTCAAGACGTTTACGTTTAGTATTATGATAATTCGAAAGATAAGGATGTTTTTTAAGACAAGTTATGGATTTATGTAATGTTTATGAAAGTTTTTATATTCCGCGAATGTTTTTATTAACTCTGATTATTAGAACTATGTTGATGAGTAAACCCAACGTCCAAATGTGAGGCACCGGTAATGGGACCTTACAATAACCTTACGGAAAATCATATAACATTGTTGGCCATTAGAGTATAAAATATAGCTTAACCGGAAAACGATTAATCCTCATCTACGTTACTAGAATATAGGAGATGGTGGAGTTAATAAGCCGAGAGAGAGAGAGATTAAAATGATTAGGGCTGGAAATTAAGGTTTAAATAAAGTGCATGAGATGATTTGGCAATAATAGGAAAGAAAATAGGTAAGTTGGCAATGATGTGGCATTGATGTGGACAACCTAGTTGCTTACATCAGGCGAACTTGTGGGACAACTTATCTAAACACAACACAAACAATCTAACTCGATTACAGACGCATAAAAAACACTAGATACTGAACTACTGACATCATGCACCAACAGACTCCCCCTTGGCAGTAGCTTCATATCTCTATCTTCATTCACGTGTCTAGTAATCCCAAAATCTCGTGTCACCAGTCTTCAAGCATGAACGCCTTCTCTAACACAAACAGAAACCACTCTCTGATATTTCTTGGCTTCATCTTTCCATGCAGGAATATAGAATATCTTTTTCTCGTTTAGCACCTGCAGGTCAGCTTGAGACAGATTCACCAAGGGCATCGGATCATACACTCTCAGGACTTCTTGTTCATCTTCATCTTCCATAACCGCTTCAGCTATTTGGCTATCAACATACAACCACTTTAGATTCCTTAAGACATCCTTGGGCATTGGTTTCATCTGCACTTCTGTCAAACACCGAATCAGCTTATACTTCATTACCATCCAAGGTTTGCCATCAGCTCGCATTCCTCTTTCCTTATCTTCAACAAGCTTTCCTTTCTGCGGCCTTAACAACTCAAACTTTTTCTCTTTTATACTTTCTTTCCACACAATCTTCCCAATAATCCTGGCCATATTATCATCACTTCTATTAATCAACCACAACTTAGCCAAATCCTTCACCTCACACTCAGGCAAGGTGTTCAAAGATCTCAACAACCTTTTAAAGTACTGAATCCCATCAAAACATTTAATCACAAATAGCCTCAACTGCTCATCATATAACCAGCATATAATACCCTTTTTCGATTCAGCATACCCTTTGATATTGTAACTCTTTTTAAACACGGTAGGAACCGCTGGCTTCTTTGTCTTTACAAACCACTGAGCGTAGCCTTCTTTCCATCTCGGCTGCTCTTCCCATTCAGACTCATCACTTTCCATATCTTGACCCACATTTGCCTTATCAACGTCTTGGATATCGTGTTCAACACTGTCATCAACAATCTCTCCCTCTTCAATCTCACTGTCAATCACGATCTGTTCTCCTATCTTCTCAATCTCCTCAACAGTAACACATCGTCATCACCCACAACATCATCATCCACCATTTCCTCATCATCCACTACCACAACATCTTCACCCCCTTGGCCACCTGCTGTACCAGTTGACTCCCCCCTGAGATGTGGAAGTCCCAAGAGTTTTTTCAGTTCTTGGCAACTCACCACCTGCACCTTTCGATGCATTGGGATCATCGTCTCTATCATGACTTTTCTTCGTTCTCAACTCATCGCCCTTGCAGCTCGTCTCCCCCTGAGATGCTAAGAACTGCTTTAAAGCATCGAAAAGTTTACCGTGCTCAACCAGGAGGGGCGATTGGATCTGATTTTCCGCTACAAGGCGCTGGATAGCCTGAGTCTGGATTAGATTGATTCTTGACTGTTCTTCCACCACTCTCTCAAGAGCTGCTATCCTTTCAGAATCAGATAATGTAGCATCAAAATCAAACCGCATATGAGAAATGTCTTGAGCATACGGTGGAGGAATTCCCAGACTAGCCGGAATATCAGAAGCAGGCTGAAAAGTAACCGCGGGTGGTATTGTGACAGATAACCCCGCAGTAGCTACCAATGTTGACTTAACAAATCTTGCAACAACCTCCGATGGAGTAAGAGTGGGAGGTGGAAAGGAAACTATCTCTGGAGCCGACAACTGAAATGTGGTAGGTGGAATGCCAAAAGAAGATGATGTATTTAACACGGGAGCACTTGAGATGATCGGTCCTGTCACAGTCATCGAAGCAGGAACCATGGTCATACCAGATAACGCGGGTGGAGAGAAATGAACCACCCTTGAGCTTTCACCAGCTCCCGAACCTTCACCAGTTCTAACCCTTTTCGATCGTCGTATCAACCGGTCTAAATCCTCCTCGAAGTCAGATTCACTATCATCCGAATCTTTCTTTCTTTATCCATGTATTCTTTCCTGGGTGACTAGAATCTGTCGAGTTTCAGCAACATCATCAGCGGAGGAGTCAGAGTCAGTTCTCTCAGAATCAGCTACAGACGTAGCTACCATCGATACATTTACACCAAAAACCTCTGCTACTGAGACTTGAATCTCTGCAGCAGGATAAACTCGCTCCATATCAAAGAACCCTTGGCCACCAAAAGTAGCTTCAAGATCTACCTGTTCCTCCGGAGCCACAACAGGAGCAGCGGGTAAGGCTTGCTGTACCACAGGTGGTGGTTGAGGAACATCAGCCGGTTGCGGAGCCGGGTCCCGGAATTCATCACCAAGAGGAGCAACATAAGAAGGGTTTATCAAGTAACCAAATAATGGAGTATGTCGTGGACGAAGCTCCGGTTTACTGCGAGCACTCGACGACCTGCATTGCGCAAAGATCCTCTTGCTTACACTCTCTACATATCGAATGGGACGGCGTTGAGGTAGCGTAGGAGCCACGTGATTCAAGATCATCTGTAAGAATCTTGGGTACATTAAAAATCTTTCATGAGCGACCGCGCGTCTCTGTCGATCGATTTCATAGAACACCATCTGACTGAAGCTGTAAGGCTTATTGTAGGCCAGGGCTATCATGGCAGATTGCATCGTCGCTCCCATACCGTCAGTACTAGCTTTACGACCCGACATGCACACAATCATTACGTGCATCAGAAAACGCCATTGATCCAATAAAAATCCCTTTCTCCTCTATGTGTCACCCAATGGACCCGAATAGCCCATTCGTAAAAATGCACCATCTCTTAATGGAGCAGAGAAGTCTGTAGGATCATCTCTAGTTTCAGTCCCAAACTGCAAGGCGACCCTTATCTAATTAGATGAGAACTGCACCACCTGATTGTTCACTGTGGTGCGCATAACCGGAGGCTCAACTCTAGAGTCATACTCTACCGTTTGCCAGAAATCTTCAATGTTCGGTAAAGAGATGGGTAGAGTTGTAGTAATAGCGTGGAAAATACATGATCGAACAAGGAAGGAGATGATCTCGCGATAATCATCTACACCACTAGCATCCGGATCCAACGTGATGTACATATTGTGACCCGGAAAGAATTGACGGTTGTTATCACCACCTTCGTCACCACCAGCTCCCGCTACAGTAGCCATATCTACACAACAAACGGTCTAAGTTAGAACATCGTCAAAGCAGATCACAACTTCGCCTATTACCATGAGCGAAGTTAAGATAACTTCTACAATGCAGGCGAAGTTGGCATATGGCGAGGTTGAGTACAACGTCGCCTTATCCTTAACTTCGCCTGATTAATTAATCAATTAACAGGCAGGCGAAGTTATGCCTTGGGCGAAGTTGAGAACAACTTCGCTTGAATATGAAACGGCATATCAACACAGGTCAGATCAAGGTTTGTTTCGTGTTTTTGTGATTGAAATCATGTAAAGATGTTAATAGGGAGATCTAGGCCATCAAATGAGTTACGAACACTTAGAAACAGATTGATTGTTGGGTGTTTAAAGGGTTGCATGACCGAAGTCACAAATCGGACAAAAACGACATTTGATTAACACCATTGACAAGAATTACATGTCAAACCGAGCCTACACACCTTTAACACGGATTGAAATCAACTAATAACAAGGTTGATTCGTGTTTTAAGCTTGCCGAGGTTTAGGATATAAAGTATAAGTTCGACGGGTTTGTAAAACTATGTAAAGTGTTTGACCAAGTTGACCTTTATATATGTTTGAAACAACACAGGCGAAGTTAAGGTTAACTTCGCTTACCCTTAACTTCGCCCCTTAACAACTTCGCTTACTATTGAACTTCGCTTAGTATTAAACTTACAAAACTGGCCCTTATAAATTTGAACAAAATGCAACTGTCTTTTGAAAACTTCCGTTAAAGATTTAAATGTTACGATCAAAGAACTAAGTAACCAGGTTTTACACCATAGAATATGCAATGAAAATTTCAGTAAGTAAATAAAACGGGATCAAATTTCAGTCTTGACGGTGTCCAGCATGTTTTAGAAAAGATCCGAACAGGAATCATACTAATTAAATGGCTGTCACATAGATCCATGTTCAGCGGTATTATGACATAAAGAAACAGGTTGTAAGCAGGTATACAACTTAGTATGGTTTTCATCGCTTCTGTGATATGGAATAGGTTCAATTAAGATCACATGAAAGTTTGTGATGCCTCCTATCTATTCTCAAAGCGTATTTGGCTTTCCCCAAGTCACCCCGAGTTGACCTCGACCCGTAGTGTCTGATTAAACAGTAAGTACATATCGATCTTTAGAGTCTTCTCCCCTTTCTCTTTCTTGCCTCTTGATTGATATTTGAAACAACATAAGCTTTATAAGATTTATTATTTTTATTTTAATTTTTATTTTTGTTTTTTTTTTTTTTTTTTTGTAATAATAGTAGCTGACATTAATACAGCTTCAAATAATCGACGACTGCAAGTCCCGAATCTAGATCACTGCAGGTACTTGACACACTTTCTTCTCGGGAATCAGAACACTCACGGGCTTGTGTATGACTGGGTAATCAATTTTCTGCCTATCATTCGGAAAGATGTATATGGAGACATGCACAACTCTGAATGATTCTCCACTTTAAATCGATGAGATTTAGTTAGTATCACTTCTACTTTTACGCACCATAAAAAGCTACCATAACATACAATGGTTGTTCTAGAGTCTTTTAGGCCTAATAACTTCACTAGTTAAGCACACAGAAGTTTTAGTTAGTCTTTTAGGTCTATCACTTTCCAAGGTTTGATCAAATTTTCTATTAAACATTTTATTGAAACTTCTTACGAAGTGTTAGACTTGAAAAATTATATCATCTCCCAAAAAATGTTAAATTCTATCGCCCCGATCAAGTCGAAGTTTTCAGGTAAACGGCTATCCTGAAGATCCAATGGATTAGCTGGACCGACCACATATTAGTATGTGTCCTTCTAACTAAGTATGAACGACTATTTTTCAGCGAAAGAATAAAAACACATCTTAAACCGCCCTGGTCACTTTCAGTCATCTGGTTAACGGCTATCCTCATAATCTACTAGTAGAAGTAAGGACCAAACATATCCGAAGATATGTCCTTCAAACTGAAGCAACCGATATAACTCTAAGCGATAAAGATTTTTTTTTATAGAGACGAAAAACATGGTTACTCGGGATTGATCATCCCATTAAGCTCAATAAGATTTTGAAAACGAGTTCGGTCAAACGCTTTAGTAAAAAGATCAGCGAAATTTTCCAACGAATTAACCTTTTCTAGCACTATTAATTTCTTCTCAGCACAATCCCGTATAGAATGATGACGAATGTCAATGTGTTTAGTTTTACTGTGTTTGACGGGATTGTTAGTTACTGAGATTGCGGCAGAGTTATCAATGCAAATAGGAGTTTGAGTGAAATTCAGACCGTAATCGCGCAATTGCTGTTGTATCCAAAGAACCTGGGAGCAGCAGTTTGATGCTGCTATGTACTCTGCTTCACAGGTGGAAATGGCTACTGAGGTCTGCTTCTTGCACTGCCATGACACCAATTTTCCTCCCAGAAACTGACATCCACCGGTTGTCGACTTCCTGTTCTGATTGCAACCTCCATAGTCAGAATCCGTGTAAGCTACCAAATTCAGTCTCCCCCTTTCGTGTACCACAATCCCAACTTAGGCTTGCCTTTGAGATACCGCAATATTCTCTTCACTCCCTTCATGTGAGATTCCTTTGGGCTTGCCTGAAAACGAGCACAAAGACAAACTGCAAACATAATATCAGGTCTAGATGCAATTAAATACATTAAAGAACCTATGATTGCTCGATATTGGGTGGGGTCCACGTCTTCATCACTGTCTGATTCAGCTCCCAGTTTGTGGTTGACGCAAACTGGAGTATCAAATGGGGTGCTATCTTCCATCTTGAAGCGTTTGAGCACATCATGGACATATTTTGTTTGATGAATAAACATCCCATCTTTCTTCTGATCTGCCTGCAAACCCAAAAAGAAATTTAATTCGCCTATTGCGCTCATTTCAAACCTCCTTTTCATGACTTCTTCAAATTCCTGACACATGGCGACTTTTGATGCAGCAAAAATGATGTCGTCCACATAGACTTGCACTAGTAGAAAATCTCCCCCTTTTCTCTTGACAAACAGCGTGCTGTCGATCTTTCCTCTTTCGAACCCATTCTCAAGCAAATAATCAGACAATGTTGCGTACCAGGCACGAGGGGCCTGATGAAGCCCATATAACGCTTTAATCAGTTTGTACACATGATCAGGAAAATCAGGGTCAGGGAAACCCGGAGGTTGTTCAACGTACACCACCTCATCGACTTTACCATTAAGAAATGCACTTTTCACATCTAACTGGAACACCTTCATCTCATTGTGTGCAGCAAATGCCAAAAATAGTCTAATTGCCTCCAATCTTGCCACAGAAGCAAACACTTCATTGTAGTCGATTTCTTCTTGCTGATTAAACCCTTTTACGACCAGCCTCGCCTTATTCCTTATAATTATCCCTTTCTCATCTCTCTTACATTTAAAAACCCACTTTGTTCCAATAGCATGTACATTCTTCGGTTTTGCAACTAATTTCCATACTTCCATCTTCTCGAACTGAGCTAACTCTTCTTGCATGGCTTCGACCCACGAGCTATCCTTTAGAGCCATTTGATAATTCTTTGGTTCAATCTGGCTGATGAAGCAGGTGTACAAACATTCATTTATGATACCCGTTTCTTTAATGCCTGCGTAAACACAAGTGTGCTCATTCAGACTTCTTCTTGTTTGAACACCGTCAGACAGATCCCCTATCACGTTCTCCAACGGGTGATTTTTGTGAATTCCTGTAGTCGGAACTGTACTGACCTCCAGATTGTTTTCTAAGTTCGAAGAGAGTTCATCTATGGGTGATTGATGTTGAGAGTGAATGGATTGTAGAATTCTTCTTCGGTAAGGGCAGCCGAAGTATCAACGGCACTTGACGAAGAAGGTTGACTTTCATCGTATCGCGGACGTTGCACAACATTTTCCTCCTCGTCATACAGAATCTGTAAAGCAATTTTCTCATCAACTTCTGCAAAATCCAAGTAAGGCAAATTAAAAGATCTGAAGAGTTTATCATAGTCGAAAGCTTCAGCGGGTCCCATGCTAGGCTTTGGTGAAATGTAGCTTGTAATGTCCGTGTTACATACCACCTCAACCTTGCTGTTCGATAAATTAAAGACTCTTCTGTTGGGAGTACCAACAACATATCCGACCAAAATACCTTCGTCGGCTTTCTCACCAAATTTTGAGTTTGTCTTTAATATAGTACATGGGGACCCGAAAGGTTTGAGACCATTCAAGTTGGGCTTTCTACCATGCATAAGTTCATAACAAGTTTTATTCAATCTTTTAACAGTTAAAACACGATTAAGGATATAACAGGCTGTGGCAACAGCGTCAGCCCAGAACACCACGGGAAGTTTAGCATCAGCCAGCATGGTTCTAGCTCCTTCGATTAGCGTTCTATTCTTCCTCTCAGCTACCCCATTTTGTTGCGGAGTATACGGGGCGCTGTACTGGTGGTATATCCCTTTCTGTAAGCAGAACATCTACATCTGGTAATTCTTGAACTCTCTACCATTATCACTCCTGATGTACTTAACCTTTCTCCCAACAATGTTTTCAACCTTGGTAATCAAGTTAATTACCAACTGAACCGTCTCATCTTTTGCCTTCAGAAAGTATACCCAAGAGTATCGAGAGTAATCATCGGTTACTACCAAGCAGTATGACGTCCCTCCTAGACTCTTTACATTCACGGGACCAAAGAGATCCATGTGAAGTAGGTCTAGTGTACTGACGATTGAGTTAACCTTCTTGGAGTGATGAGGTTTCTTGTGTTGCTTTCCCTTCCTGCACGACAAGAATTGATCTTCAAAGTTAAAATTCTTCAAGGGAACACCAAGCACCAGCCCATTTTTGACAATGTAATTCATTTTACGAAGATGTATATGTCCCATTCTTCGGTGCTATGACTCGGACTCGGACTCAGTTGCCTTCGACAGAAGACATAACTCTTCTGATGTCATCTCAGTTGACCTCATATTCATTACATACGTGTTCTTTTCTCTTGGAGCTCTCATCACCACCCATGCCTCTGGTATCTTGAAACCAGGATAAAGGACGATTGCCTCGTTTTTAGTAAAATGCACCGTGTAGTCTTTGTCACAAATCTGAGATACACTCAACAAGTTATGCTTCAATTCTTCAACAAAGTTCACCTTCTCCAACTTCATTTTTCCATTTGTCACTGTTCCAATACGTGATTCTACCTCCACTCTCTCCAGCGAAACTAACCCTACCTCCTTGAACAGGTTTCCATTCATGTAACAAATTCTTGTTACCAGTCATGTGCCGGGAACAGCCACTGTCCACAACCCACATATTGTTTACGGCCCTGTTCAACTGATCCTGCACAGTTAGAGAAAAAGATTAAAATCTAGGGACCCAAGACCTACTGGTCTTGGGTCGATTAAATCTGTTAAACGGCATCCCGTACTTTGGTTATCCAAAGGCAGTTTGAGGATGATTCCTGTAAGGTCTGAAAGGGAACCTTCTTGAGGATTGACTATGAGGCCATCCAAACCTTAGTGAATTAACTGAATTATAATTGTTGGTTTGGTTGTTAACTGGGAAAAACTGAGATCCCTTTCTTTGAAATCTTGGATTAGTCCAATGTCTGACCTTTGGTGTGTACGTATTCTTACTAGCATAATAATTACCATTCGTTTTATAATCAGTTTTCGGAGGACTCATACCTCTAAATTTTCTGTGATTTAGAGGACAATCAGCAATAAGGTGTCCTACTTGATTGCATCTGAAACAGCTTCTGTGTTCAACTTTCGTCTCAACAATTGTTTCAGATGTTGAGGTTGCATTACTACCCGTTTGTCTAACATATTGTGGGACAAACGGATTTAGGGAAGAATTCTTTTCGTTTGGCTTATATTCCTCCCCTCGTTTCAGTAACCTACCTCTTCTTTTATCTCACCCGATTCGGATGATTTGTCCGAATTTGATTAGACAGAGCTAGGAACAGCAATCTTAACCTTAGGAATTGGCTTACTTGTTTCGCTCTTGTCAACTTCAGGTTCTTTAGTTGAAATTTTGACTGGAACTATCTGACTAATCTCAACATCAGCAGATTTCTGATTACTAGGATTATAAGTATAGTTATTGTTATACGGTGGTGGAACTTCAGAAAATCCAATTCCCCCTTTGTTAACTGGGGAACGTTGAACACTTATGATGTGATCAAGCATTGCTGAGGAATTTCTAAATTGTTCAATTTTTCTGTTTAGTTCCACCACTTTTACCTGGTAATCAGCTATCTGTTTATCTCTTTCAGCAATTAGTTTGGTTTTTTCTTCTAACACTTCATAACTAAGATCAATTACTTGAATTTTATCAGCTAGACTGACTTTAAGACTTTTGATATCTTTTTCACTAGCTTTTATTTTTACCGAGTAACTGTTTTCTCTAGTTTTAGTGTAGTGGTGATCTTCTTTTAACGTTTTAAATTGTGCGTCCAAACTAACAAACTGATCAGTTACAGTTTTCAATTGTTCAGACAGATTCTCACATTGCATACAATGAAGTTCAGAACTTACCTCAGAGAGCTGATCGTTCACTTCTGCCATATATGCTTGATTTTCTCCCGTCTCTCTCTCTCGCTCCCTCCAGTTTCGATGTTGACCAAATTAGCCTGTTCGAACACTTCCTCAACTTGCAGATTCCAGTTGTATCCGCCATTCTGTCTAGATACCATAGCCCTATTCTCACTACCTCCCCCATTCTGTTGTGCAGGCCTGTTCTGACTGCGTTCGACTCTCTCATTTGTACATTCCTTGGCAAAATGACCATTTTGTTGACAGTTGTAACATCTAACATTTGATTTCTCAAACCCTGGTCTTTCTCCAACGAACTTTCTACCCGTTTTCTTCATGAATCTCTTAACCCTTCTTACTATCATAGCCATTTGCCACTGCAAATCCATCCCTTCTAAATCATCAGCATCGATCTGATCATAGTCTTCATCCAAAGTTGCAGGGTCGACCATTTTACCTTTGATATAATTCTCATAAGATGCAATGAAGGATGCATAGAGAGCAAACTGCTGTTCAGCTGATTTAACACTCATGGGCATCTGTGAGTAGTTGTTGGTTGGAACATTTGATGAGAAATTACCAGTTGTTGCTTGAGGTTTTGAAGAACTACTACCTCCAGCTACGAAACATACGTCGCCATCCATATTAAGAATCACATGACCATCTCGAGTTGAGTTGGAGTTTGATTCTCCCTTTGAGTAATAGGCAGACGATTCTAATTTTGAACTTGAACTTGAAGAGACTTTCGCACCATACATTCCCGGATCCTGAACTTGATCAGTTGGTGTCTTCTTTCGAACCATGTTGAGCTCAAAATTTCGTAACTTATTGACTGCTGTTTCAAGATCAATATTGGCGAATTATTTATCCTCTCTCATCAAAACCGTATACATTTCTCATTTCGGTGGAAGAGCATCAAGAAGTTTCTCTACTATCTCTTCTTCTTTGTATTCAATGGAGTAATTACTAAGTTCGGTCATCAAGTGATAATATCTGGTGATGATATCGTCAAGTGATTCATTTTTCAGATACTTGAATACAGAGAATTGGGTTTTTAGCAGCTTAGTTTTGGAAGCACGTATCCCCACATTACCTTCATATCGATTTTCAAGTGCTTCCCATAGCTCTCTAGCAGTTTTGTACTTCTTGAATGTATGAAGAATCTCTTGTGGAAGAGCCATTGTTATTGCTGCATGAGCTTTACTTTCTGCCTCATACATATTCTTTTCTTCCTCTTCCATCTTATTGTACTTCTTAATCTGTTCACGACCCTCAAACAAGGCTGTTGGTGGAATGTATCCATCTTGTATGCACACCCACATCTTAGCATCTTGATATTTCACATACTGTTCAAACCGATCTTTCCAAGCAACGAAATCGGTACCCTTGAGCATTTTTGGAGCTTTAGTTGCTGAACCGGCTTCAATTCCATTTTCACCAGTTCAGTAATGTTTATTGAAGTCATCGTTGAAAGAAACACGACTCGAAAACACAAAGAAAGTAAAGAATTTTTTTTTTTTATTTTGAACAGTGATCAGATGGCGAAGTTATGCTTAACTTCGCTTAAGCTTAACATCGCTTGTATCCTCAACTTCGCCTTATACTTAACTTCGCTTGTTTCCCAACTTCGTTAAACCTTAACTTCGCTTGCTTCCTAACTTCGCTTGATCTATAACTTCGCTTAAACTTCGCTTAAACTTATAACTTCGCTTAAACCCTACGAACAGTGACGGCAACTTCGCCTGATGAACTTCAGATTTTTGCAGGTTTTAATTTGACGTATTGCGAGGTAGGACACAAAAAAACGGTATTTCAACGTAAACTCATTCCGCGAATAGTCGAACGGAACGATCTTTACACTCATGTGATAATACCGAACCACACAATCACGAGCAAATGCTCGGATACCAGTTGTAGGTTCCCAGCCTGATCTACAAAGGAGTATCTCGTAGTACGTAGGTGCGGAATCCCTACGTAACATGATACGAGCGTAAGATGTATAATACGTTAAACCGAAACACAAACACACGTTACAATACTAAAACGACACGTTGTATTGCAACACTTCAACACGTGATATCAAATCACAAATACACGTTCTGGAATCCCCTAAACAAAACAAGCCGAAGTTGAGGTTAAATACACCTCGACAACTTCGCCTAACATGTTAGGCGAAGTTGTCCTAACTTCGCTTGTCCACAAGTTCGCTTACATCAGGCGAACTTGTGTGACAACTTATCTAAACACAACACAAACAATCTAACTCGATTACAGACACATACAAAACACTAGATACTGAACTACTGACATCATGCACCAACAACATGTGTATAATTTCTATAATGCTATGAACAATTATTTATTAAAAATATTATGCATATATGTCTATAAAGTCACAACATATATGTATAATTTACCAAACAACTAACTATAGTACTTATTACATAAGCTTAAACACCTATATGCACGTATATATATTTTCTATCATGTTATGAAAAATAATTTATTATAAATATTATGCATTCTTGTATATAAAGTTACTCATATATGTACATATATTTATAATTTACTAAACAACTAACTATAGTAACTATTGCATAAGCTTAAATACCTATATACATATATGAATATTTTTTATTATGTTATAAACAATCATTTATTCAATAAATCGGTATGATATTGACCCTTAATAAATTAAACCTAAAATATGCAATTTGTTACAACAAGAACACCAAACTTAACCTTAATTTTGCTATGAATTTCTCAAATTGTCATCAGTGTTCAAATCAACTCACAATGAACAATTCTTAATATCAAAATCAAAATCAAAATCAAAACAAGTTATATAAAAATCCACATATACACATTAGTTTGTTTGAATGATAACTGACCAATATAACTAACCAGTGAAAGTGTAAGCGCGGCTGAATGATGGAGCATAAAGGAATACAGCGAAGCAAGAACACGGTGTAGCGCGGTGGAGCAAGACGGTGAAAAACCCTAATTCGCCGTTTAATTCAGAGAGAATTTGGGGATCGGATTTTACAATTGTGATTTTTGTGATGACGATTGAAATTTATTTTCAATCTAATGTGTTTGATTTTTCAAGTTTCTATAATTGCCCCTCCAATTTTTTCATAATTTCAAAAATGGCATTATTTTTTAAAACTCATGTTTTTTACATATATGAACCAAAATGATTCTTAAAGTTCTCAATTTCAAAATGTTTTCTTAGAATACTTACCCTATATATATATATATATATATATATATATATATATATATATATAATATTATCTAAATATAATATACAATATTATATAATATATTTTATAAATATTTATTTGGTTTAAAAATTGAAGCGTATTTTATTTAAAGTATGAAGTTACTTATTTGTCAATCACATGTGTGACACATGCATAAGATTAATGTGCTATTTGGGAAATGTTGAGTCATTAAGTGCTAAATCAATATGAGGTCTCAATGGTTAAGAGACTCTGAGCCATTAAGTGTTGAGTTAGTAAATATTGTTTGGTTGGACCTTTGAATGATTGTCTAAAATGACTAATATACCCCTTTAAATTTTTTGTGTTGAATAAATATATCTAATATATTAGAGCTCTAAACAACGTACTAAATGACAAATATTTATAAAAAGGAATATACAAAACATCATAGAAAATACAAATTACATAGAAATCCTTCAAAATTCATGGAAACATACTACAATCCAAATACATAACGTCACTCATAATTTACACTCCAAATTTTAGAAAACCTAGATAAGTTATAAGAGGAAGTTTTACGGCCCTATTACATAATAAAAACCCATTTACTATGATACAACAAAAGTGGGCTAAAGAAGTGTTCCATCCCAAATGTCAAGACTCGATTTGCCTATCTTTCTCGTTGAGGGGATATTTACCCGAGTTATGTTCAAAAGGAAAAGCATTGCTTGTGGCAGGGTTGTTTGTAGATTTGTGGTTGCTTCGTTGATTTTGTGGATTCCCAAAAAATAGGTTCGCCAGAATTGTGACAGTTGTGTTAAAGATCTGCAAATTGGGAATTGATAGGAAGTATTTTAGTTATTACTATTTAGTAAACATACTTGCAGCCGACAAAATAGCCGTACAAGAAGATATAAAAATTCAGTAATGCAACGCAAAATAGCCGTAAAAGAAAATGTACGTAAAACAAAAAAAACTTCAAACGGAGAAGCATAAAACACTTTCTAGAGTTACACAAATTACAAGCGAGGCACTGCAAAAGTAAAAAAACCTATTGATTTAAAAGGATACACAAAAAAGAGCAAAAATGAAGTTTATATTGCAGCATCTAGGTTCTAGTTTAACATTTTAAATTGCTATTGTGACTTACAAATGGTCTACGTATGCATATATGTAATCTGCATTTAACAGTTACCTTCTCATGACTTTAATATGATGTTATATATTTAGATAACATAACTGATTTTTAGAAACTGCATTCAATGATTCATTGTACATCTTGCACTTTCTTTAATTATTTAAGTGACACAACTATGACATAGAAACTACTTTCAAAGCACTAATAGAGATCCTAACTAGAATTAGTCATGTAAATCATACTTTTTACTATATGAGCTAAATGTAGTAGCAACTATCTAACCTGAATTGAGGAAAAATGCATAATGGGATGTTTGGGACAAAAATGCCCTTTCAATTGGAGGAAATTCTGACTCAAGCTGATTAATGCGTACTGGCAGACCATGGCCACGTGCAGCAGATGACATCACTTCTTCATGTAAGTCACGGAAAATCTCAGCAGCAAACCTTCAAAAATGAATACACGGTTTTGTTAGAATTCTAGCATAATATCAAATGATGGGTATATTAGAAGATAACAACACTTTAGCAGCCCTAAAACATTGTTAGGCTAGCAGTGGTTATTGGAGCACCATTGTAACAGTTCGTCCATGTTGATTGTTTTAGGATCATTGAGCATACACATCATGCTTAGCATAAAATACAAGAATATGAAGTTATGAAACATTCTGCTTGCAACTCTCATGTTGGTTCATCCTAATATACAATCATCAAGTGTAGAAAAGCAAAATTTGACCAATTTATAGCTACCATAAAGTATATTGTTAAATATGAGTAGGTGATTCATATAGTTGAATCTCCATATTTGGTTGGGACTTTGGTTTCCATTTATGCATGCTTCCGCCAACCATAAATGTCAGAAATGTTGAGCTTGGCTCGTTTCAATCTCTATTTTTAAAGCTCATGTTCGATTTTTGAGTAGTTTTTAAAGCTCGAGCTCAGCTCGTTTACTATTTATTAGTTAACTTTTATATATTATAATTAGTTTTATATATTTTATTCAATTATACTTTTATATATTAAAAAATATGTATTATTTAGTTATTTTTTCATAAGATTATATATACTAATTACAAATTGTTATATACTATAAAAATGATAAAAATTACAAGCTCGTTTAGGCTCACGAGCCGGCTCGATCTCGATAAGTGAAGCTCATGATGGGGTTCATATATCAATTTAAGGCTCAGGATGGGGTACATATATCAATTTAAATCATTACAGTGAAGTATTCAAACATAGAGGAAATATTAACAATCAGATTAACCATTGAAACGATCAATAAAAGCGTTACCAAAAAGTTTGATTGGAATTTACAACATAGTTGCAAGATTTGAACTTGCAAACTGAGAAAATGAGACCTACTCTAGGGTTTGAACCTTCAAGTTGGTGAAGCAGTGATGGTGAAGAATATGGAGGTGCGAGCGATGGTAGGGAGACGATGATATCGGTGGTCACTAAGGCAGTGGCATGGTAATTAGGTCTTCTTTTTCATTCAACGAGGTTGTGAAGCTGAATGGGTAAAAGGTCATTCATATATTAAGATCTAAAATTTTATTGAACCAAACACCCAATATGTCTGACCGAATAAGATGCAAACAAACACCCCCTAAGTGTGTTTTGAATAGAGGTCAATCAAAACTCAAAAGGACTAAGAGAGAGAGAGAAAGATAGAGTTTTTTTTAATTAAAATACAAAATGAAAGTGAATATTATCAATGACCAAATCTATTATTAGCGTTTAAAGATCAAAAATGTAATTTAGCTTATATAAACAACTAACATTTCGAGGGGAATTGCCTAGGAAACTTTCAACCCATTTCTGACAAAACTAGAAACATGTAAATTGTAACTCCTTATAAACTGATCTTTCAATGTGATATCAACGATCTCGTTCTTATTGCGGAATATAATACGAGATGATTCAAGACAAACGAATAAAACAAGTAAAGAACACACACAAGTTGCTTCAAAACACACGTATATTAACGCCGGATGCTTAAGCACTTTGTTACACAAACACACGTTCAACAAACGATTATGAACGGCCAACCTTTGCCCTAGACCCAAGACATATATATATAGGGTCTACAACCTAGCCCAATACAAGCCCAAAGCCCACCGAGATCACTAGGATCTCGGTTTACATACAAGCCCAATACAAGCCCAAAGCCCACCGAGATCACTAGGATCTCGGTTTACATACAAGCCCAATACACAAAACTATCAAAACCAAAACTAAAATACAAACTAAACTATAATAGGCCGAACATAAATAATTAAACAAATTTCTGATCATTTTTTTTATAATTTTTATAAAACTTGAATTATATAAATAGTTAAAACATTTCGTGAAAATGCGTAGGAAATATCCAACCATGCATGAGATAAAGGAGGTCTTTGGTATTTGGTCGCCAATGTCTGGTTTCACTTTTGAGTGGTGTTAGAATTTTGTGGAAAATGAATCGCAACTCCTAACCCATATATTTTGCTCGAAAATTTGCATAGGAAAATATTCACTTTTTTTAGTATTGTTCTTTGTTGCTTCTTTATTTAAGCATGGCCATCCCACCCCTATGTTAATTTTTAGCAATGTGTAGTTAACCAAACTTCACCTTTATATAACAAACAATTGGTCCCATGAAAAATATTTTTACAGTGCTTTCTTTAACCAAAAAGCCTGAAACTCCCCCTATATAAAAGTTTGGTTAAATCCCCTCGATTGCGTTAATATAAAAAACAATTATGAGCCGGTCATCGAATAAACCTACAATTGTTTGTTTACATTTTGTGTACTTATTAAACAAAAAAGTATTCTATTCATTTTGTCCATTCATTCATTCTCTTTAACAAAAAAGAAAAACAGAAAAGTTTTCACTTTAAAACCATGTAGCCTTACACTACAATTTGAACCCACACTATTTTCGTGAAAAAACAACACCATATTACTACTAGATAGTAGGCTTGTGTAATAGACAAGAGTCCATTATCTGCTAGTAATATGGTGTTGTTTTTTTCACGAAATTAGTGTGGGTTCGAATTCTTTACACATTTTTTTTTATCTTGCGTCTCTTTTTATGTCCACCATCATGGGCTCGTGGCTCCAAAGCGCATATATGGAATTGGGCCTTCATAAATGGGCTCGAACTTGGGGTTTGTTCAGCTTGGATTTGGACTTTGAGTTGGGTTTTATGCATCTTTCACCGGGACTTGGGGTTTTTTTTCACACTTTATGCAACATAAAACATAACTACATAAGTCATGTTTACTTAAAACACAAACATCAAACAATTGTTGACTATTTTCAATCAACCAAATAAATTGAAACAATTCAATCTTTCAAATTATGAATCTTCCGTATCTTGTAATCAAATTAAATTTTAACTTAATGTTTAGTAAGTGATGCAGCGGTAAAATGAAAATGAAGATCGAATCACGTTGACTCAACGAATACCCGTGATGAACTTCCAAACCCTAAAAATCTCACCCAAAGGTCAGGGAAGATGAAGAGAAAAAGTAATATTATAAAATTTAAGTTTGCCTTTCTGAATTACATAACCAACATATAAATAAGAGTTCTAATACGAAATGGGCCTAAAACGGGCCATGGGTCAAACACAAACACAAAAATAAAAACATAAAAAGTGCTGAAAAAACAATAAAAGGCCCATAACTTTATTTAGGAGTCGTGTTTGGGCTTCGGAGAGGGGCAAAACCGCCATAGGCTATTTGCCACAATGGGCTCCTCGTTTCAAGCTTCGATTTTACTAGTAATAGGCCTGAAACGGAGCTTCGTGGGCCAAGTTATGCCCGTTTTCGTGGGCCACTTTTGGAGACACGATCATGGGCCTCCATAATAACATGGCATGTTCGTCAATACTTGGGCCTTCATCATTCCCTCCTGGATAGAAAAAATTCGACCTCGAATCTGCAGTGACCTCATCATCATACGAATCCCCATAAAATGGCAGCAAGTGTTTGACATTAGAAACATCCGAACAACGAATATGACTTGGTAACTTCAGACGATAAGCATTCGGATTTATTTTCTGCACAATCTACACTGGCCCTATTTTCTTGGCTGACAATTTGTTATACTCCCCAACTGAAAAACGATCATTAGTTAAAGCAGCCCACACAAAGTCTCCTACTTCAAAATCAACTTGTCTTCGCTTTTGATCAGCAGCCTGTTTGTACTTTGAATTGGCTCGAACCAGGTTGCCATGCACATCTTTATGAATCTCATGTAGCACTTCAACAAAATCTTTCACCTTCTTAGGTACAGAACCAGGAACAAGAAGTGACATCAGGTCAAGGGGACCCCGTGGTTGAGCAGAATAAACCACCTGAAAAGGACTAAACCCGGTACTTCTATTGACAGCATGATTTTGATCCAAAGACTTCACATGATCACCCACAAGACATTGTAAAAGATTACCAAGTGACCGATTAACAACCTCCGTTTGGCCATCCATTTGAGGGTGATAGACACTACTGAAGTTAAGCTGAGTGTTAACCATTTTCCATAGGCTGCGCCAAAATGACTCAAGAAACGAGTGTCCCAGTCATAAACACTAGAAGATGGCAAACCATGGAAACGATAAACATCCCGGAATAATAATTGAGCCACATTAACTGCATCTATCGTCTTCTTGAAAGGAATAAAGTGCACCATCTTGGAGAACTGATCAGCAATAACAAAGATCGAATCGTTAACCCTCTGAGTCCGAGGTAACCCCAACACAAAATCCATACTAATGTCAGTCCAAGGCTTTGAAGGGGCTGGTAAAGGCATAAAAAGACCCACACTAGTAGTTGTGCCCTTTGAGACTTGGCAAATTCGACACCTTTTGACATAACGATCTACCTCTTTCCTAATAGTAGGCGGTAGGGCTGGCAAATCGTGTATTAACAGGTTTAACAGGTAAGAGGCGACGCGCGTGACACAAATATAAAACTTGAATACGGCTAGTTAAACTACTTTATATGCCATGACTATAAAAGAGTTTTAAGTTTTGTGTACCAATAAGGGATAATGAGGGAGTCTAGCCTACTAATTTAAATTATTTAAGAAAATAAAAAAATCACTTACCGCACTTTTTTGATTAACAGGTCTTATCGTGTCTTTAACAGTTACCCAATTGCCAGCCTGTAGGCCAAAAGTAGGAAGACTGCACCAAATGTAAAGTACGGTCATGACCAACATGACCCTTCCCATGTAACTCCGGAATAATTTTCAACCAAAGACTGGAGTCAGGAATACATAGCTGATTCCCTTTGAACAAAAACCCATCATGAAAAATAAAGTCTGACTTCTGACCCGCTTGCACATCCTACAATACAACTGAAAAATACGGGTTAGTGGTTAACTGCTCACGAATAACATCCAACCCCAGCACATTGATTCTCACATAATTAAGCAGATTTCCCCTCCTGCTCAAGGCATTAGCAACACGGTTTGAAACACAAGTTTTGTGTTTGACACAAAAGTAAACTTTTCAAGAAAAGCAAACCAACACCCGTGCTTATGAGATATCTTGTCTTGCGTGCGAATATGCCTTAGAGAATCATGATCAGTGAATAAAACA